>NC_056746.1:862679847-862892290 GCF_019279795.1 Protopterus annectens | reverse complement strand
CCGGCACTTGCGAACTGCTTCTGCTTCGGGCAACGCGTGGCAAGAAAGACTGGAGAAAATGGCGTCTGCTGCAATATATGTACCCCTGGCACACTGACGTCAGGGATGAGGCGACTGCAACCGACATCGGACCAAGACTTTTGAAATCCGGCCGACTGTGGGACCGCCTGACGACAGGATAACCCAAATGTAATGACTGCAGCAGGGTAACACGATGAACATCTCACTTGTACTCCATGCACACATCACATCCAAGTAAAGAATAAGCTAAGCAAGGGAACTCTGCAGATAACAACCTAACCACCAAATCCTCCAGGAAGGGGGAAGGTGGGAGGGTGGGAGGGTAAATAAGAATGTGAGGCGAGATGGACTACATACATCGAACGTTATGGTGAGTACATAAATTCTTGATGTTATGTAGTCCTATCTCGCCTACATTCTTACCCGTGGGACAGCGTCTCTAGCACCTTCATCCTGGGTGGCTCATAGGAAAATACTCCTGAGAACTGTGGAGCCAAAGGAAGACCTGCCCCTGGAGACCACATCCAATTTGTAATGAGAAACAAATGTGTGAGAAGAAGCCCAAGTAGCTGCAGCACATATATCATCCACTGACAATCTGGCTTGATAGGCTGTGGATGTGGAAACAGCCTGAGTAGAGTAAGCTTTGACCAGAAATGGCAGATCTTTACCTCCTGCTTGACAGATGAAAGAGATACAACTAGATATCCATCTAGACAGTGTGACCCTAGAGACAGGGGAACCCATTCGGTTTTCCAAAAAGGAAACAAAAAGTTGGTCAGACTTCCGGATATCTTTTGCTCGGTGTAGATAGAAGCATAATTGTCTGTGTACATCCAACTGGTGAAATCTAAATTCTGCCTTGTTAGAAAAGTGGGAAAAGAAGACAGGCAGCTCAATGGATTGATTTAGGTTAGACATGGAAAACACTTTGGGAAGGAATGAAGGGTTTGGTCTAAGAGAGACCTTGTCTTTATGGAAGATTAAATATGGAGGTTTGATAGAGAGGGCTTGAATTTCTGAAACTCGCCTTGCTGAAGTGATTGCTGTTAAGAAGGCTGTTTTCCAGGTCAAGAATTTCAATTCGCAGGTAGCTGCAGGCTTGAAAGGTGGTAAAGTAAGGGCTTCTAGAACACAACTGAGATCCCAGGGCATGATTGGTTCGGACATCAGGGTACGGAGCAACAGAGTACCCTTCAGGAACACCTTGCATAGTCTATGCGCCATGAGACTACGCTCATTCACTACATGGAAATTAGAGATAGCTGCCAGCTGAACTTTGATGGTGGCTGATGCGGAACTCTGATGGAAAAGCATAGACAAACTCCAGGACTGAAGTGATTGGAGCTGTGTAAGGATGAATGCCTCTGGTATGTGCCCAGATAGAAAACCTTTTCCATTTACTAGAATAAATCTTTCTAGTGGATGGTTTATGAGAGGACGATAATATATGAACCACTTCTGGTGAGAAATTATGAAGTCTGACTAACTATGGAAGTGGAGTAGCCAGGCTGTCAACCGGAGGGTTATCAGGGAGGGGTGGAACTGTCCCGGCATGTGTCAGTAAATCTGGTTGAGGGTCCAGAGTCCAAGGAGTACCCACAATGAATTGCTGAAGAAAGGGGAACCAAACTCGGCGAGGCCAGTGTGGAGCAATCAGAATGATTCTGCTTCCCAAGGATTGCGTTTTCTGAATCACCTTTGACAGCAGGGGAAATGGAGGGAAAGCATAAAGAAGACCGGAGGGCCAATTGTGAACCAGAGCGTCCCTGGGTGACTCCCCCTGTGGGGGGATCAGCATGAAGTAGTTGCTGCATTTCGCATTGAGGGGGCTGGCAAAAAGGTCGCAGCAAGGCTGACCCCATCTGCTGAAGATTCGCTCTGCAACCAGGCGATTCAGGGACCACTCGTAAGGCATCAGAATAGCTCTGCTTAGCGTGTCCGCAATCATGTAGAACTTCCCCGGAATGTGCATTGCCACCAGAAACCGTTTGGAAGTTACTGTCCAATGCCACACTCGCATGGCCTCTCTGCACAGACATAACCAAGGTTCCACCTTGCTTGTTTAGATACCACACTACTGACATGTTGTCTGAGTGTATAGCAATCGTCCCTAGATGAAAAACACACTGAAGTGCCTGCAACGCAAGTAGCACTGCTCTCATCTCTAGGACATTTATATGCAGATGTATCTCGTGTTCTTGCCACGTGCCTTGGACTGTCCTGCCAAGATAATGCCCCCCCCCCCACTCCATCTGGTGGGAGGCATCCGTGGTCACAGTGGCAACCAGGATGGGTGGAACGAAGGGTTTTCCCCTGTCCAAATTGTTGGTGCACAGCCACCAACCGAGGTCCTGCTTGCATCTGTCCGTGAGCAAGATGGGATGAGACAGTGGAAGTCTTTGGAGAGACGACTGAACAAAGAGGAGCCATTGGAGAATTCTCATGTGCAATCTCGCTAGAGGAACCAACATGACTGTTGCTGCCATAGTCCCTAGGAGCTGGAGAACCCTTTGCTTGTCTCAGGGGCATCAGCATGTGTACCTGTTGTTGTAAGTCTCTGATCCTTTCCTGCGGTAAAAATGCTCGCATTTGAATGGTGTCTAATTCTGCTCCTATAAAAGGTGACTCACTGCGAGGGCAATAAAGCAGATTTTTCCCAATTTATTGTTATACCCAACTGGTGACAGAGTGATGGTAGCGTCCCTAGTTTGAACTAGTTGATGCCTGGTGGGAGCGGTAAGGAGCCAGTCGTCCAGATACGGAAACACCTTGAATCCCTGTCATCTCAAGTGAGCCGTCACCACGGCCATACACTTGAACACCCTGGGGACTGTTGTGAGACCAAAGGGCAGGGCTCAAAACTGGAAATGACTGGCTCCCAGCCGGAAGCGTAGGTGACTCCTGGATGCCTTGTCCATTTTCACATGGTAGTAAGCATCCTTGAGGTCGATGGAGCACATCCATACCTCCTCTCTCCCAACAATGGGAGATTCTATTTTAGTGTGACCATACGGAACTTGGACTTGTGTACGTAGTTGTTCAGTTGGCCGAGATCTAGTATGGGTCTCAGGTCCCCTGTTCTTTTCTGCACCAAAAAGAATCTTGATTAAGTCCCTAATCTGATTTGGTCTGAGGGGACACGCTGGATGGCTCCTTTTCTAGCAGCTGTGAGACCTCTGAGGCTGCTTGATCCCTTTGACTGGGTGGTACGTCTGAGATTTTTCTGATTGGTGGGGGTTCTGATGAAAATGGAATGAGGTAACCTCCAGAAATTATCCGTAATACCCATCGGTCCTGGGTAATGCTTTCCCAGGCTTCCGGATATAAGGAAATTCGACCCCCGACTGGCTCCGGATAAGCGCAGTCGGGCACACCCTCAGGAACGAGAGTATGGAGAGCCATGAAAGGAATCACAGTCTCCAGAATTGTGGGGGACCCCTCTGCCTCTGGGGCGACATCTCCCTGAATAACCCCCCCGCCTCTGGAGGGGGGTTCACCTTGTGCGGCAGGAAAAAAACTATGTGATTTCTTGAACCACACCCCCCCCACCCGCTGGGCCTTGGGATAACACCTAGAAGGAAGGGAAAAACAGACCACTACAGCAGACAGGGTCTTTCTCTCTTGCTCGCACCTGGTGAGGGTATCTTTCACTTTAGTCCCAAACAAAAAGGAACCATCAAAGGTGGCGTCAGTGAAGGAAAACTTGAAGGCCTCCGCAAAGTGACACAGGCGCAGCCAGGCTCGCCTTCTAAGGGCGACCCCTACGCTTGCTGCCCTACTCGCTCCCTCGGCTGCATACGAAATGAGCCTCATGGATGAGTTAACAATGGAGTTGAGGGTAGAGACCTGGGCGTTAACCGTCTGAGCCACCGCCTCAGGAATGTTACCCGCAAGAATATCTCTTAACTCTTTGAGGAGATCTCTCTGGAGCAGAGTGAAGTGAGAGGGGTAATTCAGCGACCGTAATGTAAAGGTTGCTGACGAGAGGGTACTCTTCCTGTACCGATCCATGGTCCTGGACTCCTTGTTAGGAGGATGGACGGATGAAGAAGACTGCTACTTCCTTCTGAGTGGCTGCCGCCACCACCATGGCATCTACAGGGACTCCTTTAGACAGAAACTCTTTGCCCTGGGGGGCGGAAAGAAACTTGTTGGGGCACCTGGGCACGGGCTCCACAGAATCAGGGCTTCCCACACCATTCGACAAATCAGGTCCAGGAGTTAGTCAAAGGGTGGAGACACCCGGGGGGGTGGGGGGGTGGGGGGTGGGGAGGGCTGAGCACCAAATGCCTTAAGGAATACCGACTCCTCCTTGGAAGGGGCTTTGGAAGGCCAGTCACCTCTGTTTCAGTATCTCCAGGATATCGGAGAAGGAATCAACAGAGGATGACTTGGGGGATCCCTCCCATTCCTCGAGGTCAGTATCAGAGTTGAGGGACTCATCCTAGGAGTCCATGTGCTTCCTCTCGCACGTTTTCTTTCTGGGAGGCTCCTCAGGCACGAACTCTGAGGGACCCTCAGAAATTTGGGGATCACTCGTGGGAGTATCCCTAGGCCCTGGTGCTCCGCTGTCCATGGATGGGTGGTGATCAGAAGCTCTCACCGGAGTGGTGAGGGACAAAGTGACCGACCCGCCTGATGTAGCTGATGATCTGGCCAGCACAGTCCGGAGAGCCTCGAAGGCCGGCCCCCCTGAATCTGAGGAGCGACCAGTCTCAGAGGCCAAGACGGGGGGTCGGAGTTCCCTGAGCCGCTGCACCGAGAGGGAGGCTTGAGACCGAAATAAGCCCCGAGATGCCCCCCTCGGGCCCGACCGAAGAATCCCGAGTCCCGAACCTCTAGGACGGAGCTGATGCCGGTACCGATGGAGCCAAATGGGGCATCGGAGCCAGCCCAGAAACATCACACGGCGTGGAACACTCCGGCTCCAAAGAAAGATGTGCTTGGAGGAGGAATGATTGAAGACTGGGTCGGGACGGGCTCCGGAGCCAACTAGGCCGGAGCCGAAAACAATTTTGCTAAAACCGATTACTGGAGGAGGCTCTGAACCACCCTATCAACATCCACATCCGAAAGGTCCTGGAGGATTTGGAGGACAGGGATGGAGAATGAGATCTCCTCTCAGGAGAAGCTGGTCTGAGACTGGGCGATCGGCTCCTAGGAGTTTCCAATACAATTGGAACCGATGCCGGTTCCGTCAATACAGACCCTTCCTGTGGCCCCGAGGACAGTGGAGCTGATGAGGTTGATGCAGTTTTTGAGATTTTCCCCGGGGGCTCTGATGAAGCTGACTGAGCCGGAGATCTCTTTTTTGACTTGCCAGATTTTGACATTCCACTGGAAGACGAATCCATAGCCTCTTCAAAAGAGGGTTTCAATAGTCCCTTTAAAATTAGCTTATTCTTTCTCTCTTGGAGAACTCTAGGGCTGAACGCATGACAAACTGCAGGATTCCTGCAGATGGATGGCTCCCAGGCAATAGACACAAATGGAATGCCCATCGGTAATGGACATTTTGTACCCACATTTAGAGCACTTTCTAAAACCCGAAGGTTTGTGCTCCTTGGTATCCTTAGACATCTTAACTACTATGCCCACAACACAAAACCAAGTCTGAAAACAATGCACATGCGTTCACTCTATAAAAAGCGGGAACGACGCTAAATGGTAACCAACACTAAAACAGTGATCAAACAGACACCAAAGATCAAATACAAACTCTGAACAAGGGATTGAAAAACCACAAGGAAAGGGAAGCCCAAACCTCTAACTAAAACGGTCTAGACCATACTCACACAGAACACAAAACATGAGGAGAACTAGGCCCTCTAACTGAAACAGGCCTAGCCTGAGGGAACAGTCAGTGGGATACCACACAATCACAATTCTTGACAACTTAGACAAACTTAAGACAATTAGCTATGAAAATAGCGTTTGATAGGAATCAAAACTTTTAAGCCAAGAAAAAAGAGGGTACTTAGCCACAGCCAAGCGAGACCACGTCAGAGCTACACGAGCGGCAAACAAGATCTGGGGATATGGAGCAGTGCACCAAGACTTCGAGCTAGTAAAATCGGCAGAGTCGGAGCCGATATTCGGCTCCGAACCCACGGGTAAGAATGTAGGCGAGACAGGACTACATAACATCCTAGAGTTTGTAACAGTCTTGCTATCTTATTCTTTGAAGTCTTTCTGGGGGAAGAGACATGATCCCAGTGTGAGTTTAGCATAGCTCCTATGAATTCTAACTACTGCGTTGGTTCTAGATGGGATTTTTTGTAGTTTATAGTGATTCCCAGCGAGGAACAAGTCTGAAAAAATGTAGTCTCTTGCATGTAACAGTAGATGCCTGGTGGGTGTGGTAATGAGCCGTCATCTAGGTATGGAAATGTGCAGAATTCCTACAGTCTGAAGTGAGCTGCTATCACTGCCATGCATTTCGTGAACATCCTGGGGGCTATGGTGAAACCAAAGGGGAGGGCTCTAAACTGATAAGGACTGGAAGCGCAGCAATCTTCTAGAGAGCTTGTCCATTTTTCGGTAATACACATCCTGAAAATCTACTGGGCACATCCAATCGTCCTTTCCTAAGACAGGAAGTTTAGACTGAACCATAACCATCCAGAATTTGGTTTACTGAACTGAATTGTTCAGAACACTGAGATCCAGAATCTTCCGTTTTCTTTGGCACTAAAGAATCCTGAGTAAACTCAGGATACTATCTGGTCTGGTGGGACTGCTTAGATGACTTTTGCTGAGCACTTTTTGAATTTCTAAGACTGCTGTATCCCTGTGATTGGGTGGAACATCTGTGAATCTTTTGGATTGGCTGGGTTTCTTTGAAAATGGGACACTAACCTCTGGTTATAACTTTCTGCACACAACTGTCCGTTGTTATCCTTAACCACACAGGTAGGTGGTGCAGGGGATAGTAGTCCCCAATCTGCCTCCAGAGGCAATCAGGCCTCCATTCACGAACAGTGATAGGAGTTAACAGAGACAGAATCCCTGGACCCCTGATTTTGTGGGCCACCTCTGCCTCGAGCACACCATCTTCCACTGCAACTCCCCCCTCTGCATGGGAGGGGAGTTCTTGCCACGTGATTCGTGGAAAGGTCCTTGGAATTTTTTGAACCATAGCTTCCCACTTCTCTGGTTCCTGGAGTAAGACCATTGAGGAGTGGAAAAGTGTACGCCTAAGGCAGAAAGGTTCTTTCCATTCTTCTCTCATCTGGCAAGGGTCTCTAACTTTGGGGCCAAAAAGTGAAGTTATGTCAAAAGGAGCATTCAAGAAAGAAAACTTGAATGGCTCCACAAATTCATATATGTGTATCCAGTAGTGTCTCCTCATGGCTATGCCATAACCCACAGCCCTAGTCATCCCTTAGGCTGCGTGTGCAATGAGCCTCATGGACGAATTGCATATCGAATCACGGGCTGCCAGATGGGAAACTACTGCTCCTATCAGAGTATTTGATAACTCCTTTATCAGATCTCGAAGGCTTGTGAAATGTGCCACGAAGTTCAAGGACTTGAGTGCGAAGGTCGATGAGGCATATATGTGCTTCCTGAATTTATCATCCTAGATTCTTTATTAGGAGGATGGATGACAGGACTTTCATCAGGAAGTTCCTTTTTGGTGGCTGCTGCTACCACTACAGCATCTACTGGTATTCCTTTAGCCCAATGCTGCTAATCCTGAGAAGCTGAAAAAATGTGGTCTGGTTTCTTACGAATTGGCTCAATGGAATCGGGCATCTTCCAACCCACTGAGCCATCAATTTAACAAGACTATCGGGGTGGAGTGATCCAAGAGTTAGATGGTCGGCATGGAAAACCTCCAGGTACACATACACAGATTCCTCTGAGGAAAGCTGAAGGGAAGTCTAGCCCCAACCCGCCTCTGTTTCAGGATCTCCAGTATGTGTCCAAAGGAGACATTTTCCAGGGAGTGACTTTGGGGAACCTTTCCCTTCACTGAAATTGGTATCTTCTGTGCAGGACTCTTCAGGGGAGTCCAACTGTTTCCTCTAGCACTTCCTCTTCTGGGGTATCTCCTCAGTGGGATGGGCTGGAGAGGTGTCAAAAGAGGACATGACCAACATGGTTGGATCCTGAGGTTTCTGTGTTCGCTGTCCCAGGCTAGAAGCTGGAGGGAGCTCTGGATGAGAGTTAGGGCAGGGTTGTTGGTCCAATGAAAGTGGTATCGACTGTGAGCCTGCAGTGGACAAATCCCTCTTCATGGCCTGGAATGCAGACCCCCCCCCCAGAGAAATGGGAGCCCAGAACCGAAACAGACTCCTTCGGAGCTGTGATCCCGTCCGACACAGAGGAAACCACCTTTGAAGCCGGAGTCAAACTCACATGTGCCAAAGACCTGAGGAGCATGGACGGCTCCAACACCAGAGTATAGCCATTCTCTCTGGAACCAACAAAACTATGACCCCAGGAGGTCTCCAGTTCCGACAGAACAGAAGATCTTGGGGTAATTATCAGTGCCAAAGATGTAGATCTGACCAGCACCAAGACAATGAAAGCCAGAACTGTCGGCACCGGTAACTTCAAATGCGCAGTTTGAGTCAGAGGAGGAACATACAGACAGGTAGAATTCCAGAGCCAGATAGGCTAGGAACCAAGGAAAGTACAGTTGTGTACACTTACCATAAATGTAGATGTACGAGTGTATTCACTGTTGCAGTCATCACACATGGGTTATCTGCCTGCAGGTAACCCTCAGTCAGCCTGAATACCAGAGACTTAGTATTTCTGCATCGATTGCTGTCGTTCTAATACTGACGTCAGGTTGTCAGGGGTATAAAAACAGGCAGCAGACGCCAATACATCAGTTTTTCTTGCTCCAAATGTCAGGAGCCCCCCAAATAGGGAGCCAAGTTATGGTGGGAAAAAAAACACCAGTAAAAAGTAAATACCAATACCAAAACCCCAGAAAGAGGTGAGTAAAGGACATAGAAGGTGAGAGAGATAGGGAGAGACAAGGGGGTTGGAGGGAGGGAAAAGTACAGTTGTGTACAATTACCATAAATGTAGATGTTTGAGTGTATTCACTGATGCAGTCATTACATTTGGGTAAATCTGCTGGCAGGTTGCCCTCAGTCGGCCTGAATACCAAAGTCTTGGGTCCTGCATCGGTTGCTGTCCCTTCTTCCATGACGTCAGATCGTCAGGGGTATAAAACATGCAGCTGACGCCATTTTATTCCGTTTTTCTTGCCCCAGATGTCAGGTGCCCCCCCCCCACCCCCCGAAGGGGGAGCAAAACAATATATATATATATATAAACTTGTAAATGTATAAATGCACTTTTAGAAACAAATTTTACTTTCGACTAAAAGCAAATACACCACAAAGGTTTAGGAGTATAGTGAAGGAAAGAAAAGGTATAGAAAGGGGGATGGCGGGTGGGTATCCCGGACTGCAACAGTGAATACACTCTAACATCTACATTAATGGTAAGTGCACACACCTGTATTATGTTCTTCATGTTTCAATGCTGGTCATTACATTTGGGTAGAATCCCAAAGCTATGGAAGGGAGGATGGAACTAAACATCATTAGGAGCGGCTAGAAGGCCCTGCAGGACTGCAGTGGCAAAGCCTGCCCTGGATTTAGAGAAGCGAGGTAAATGATAATGCTTTGTGAAGGTATGAACAAATCTCCAAGTAGCAGCTTCCAGAATGTCTTTGGTTGGTACCCCTCTGAGAAAAGCTGCTGAAGTAGAGTGATCTGATCCTTTTGGGCACAGGTTTACCATGGTGTAAATAGCAGAAACGAATGCAGTGGCTTATCCATTTAGAAATAGTTTGCTTTGATATAGCCTTCCCCTCTGATCCTGCAGCAAATCCTACCAGTAGTTGCTCAGACTTTCTTAGGGATTTGGTCTTAAGTAAAATCTTAGTTGTCTGTGTACATCCAATGAATGCAGAATCCACTCCCCCTTGTTCTGCGGATTTGGGTAAAATGTTGGCAGGTGAATGGTCTGGTTAAGGGCCACACTGGATACCACCTTAGGCATAAAAGAAGGATTGGTCCTGAGGGCCACCCTGTCCGGGTAAAATATAATGAAAGGCTCCAATGCCATGAGAGCCTATAGTTCTGAAATCCTTCTTGCTGAAGTGACTGCCAAGAGAAAAGCTGTTTTCCAAGACAGAAATTTTATATCCGCAGTTGCTGCTGGTTCAAAAGGAGGCAGGTTGAGTTTTTCCGGCACAAAATTGAGGTCCCATGCAGGAGTTGGTGCTCTTCTGGGAGGCCTTAAATTTTTGGCCCCTCTAAGATACAGTTTAAGCAGTGGATGAGAAAAGAGGGGAGGCTCTGTGTTGTAATAAGCCGAGATAGCAGAGGCATGGATTTGTACTGAAGAAAAAGATATGCCCTTGTCAAGCATCTCAGTTAAGTATTGTAAAATCGGAGGAATATTGGGCAGGTTGAGTTTTTCGGCACAAAATGAGGTCCAATGCAGGGGAGTTGGTGCTTCTAGATAGCAGAGGCATGGATTTGTACTGAAGAAAAAGATATGCCCTTGTCAAGCATCTCAGTTAAGTATTGTAAAATCGGAGGAATATTGGGCTTTTGTGCGTCTATTCCTTGTGCTTGGTTCCAAGCACAGAATCGCTTCCATTTATCAGCATAAGATTTTCTAGTACTAGGCCTTCTGGCTTCCAAAATGACATCCACCACAGATTTACTGAGAGGTGTGGTTTGAATAATTAGTTGATTAGCCATGCTGCAAGATTCAGAGTATGGAGCTGAGTGGGCAGAATTTGATAGTTCTGCTGAGACAGTAGATGAGGTATTTGAGGCAAGTACCATGGAGGAAGGTGCGACATATTCCCTAGAAGCGGGTACCAGTGCTGGTGAGGCCAGTCTGGAGCAATTAGGATCATTTTTGGTTTTTCCTGTCTTACCTTTAGTAAGACCTTGGAGAGTAGAGCCAGAGGGGGAAAGCATAGACTGATAGGTTTTTCCAGCTGAAGGATAGAGCATCTACTTTCCATGCTTTTTTTGTGAAGAGTTATTGTGCAGAATTTGTCCAACTAATAATTTTGGGTAGAAGCAAATAGATCTAAGTCTGGGCTCCCCCATTTCTGTGTTAACATGCTGAAGATTTGTGGATCCAGTTTCCATTCGTGCGGGTCCATAAGATTTCTGCTTAGGTCGTCTGCCACAGTATTTTGCTTTCCTGGCAGGAACTGAGCTTGAAGATGTATTTGGTAAGTCAAGGCTGTGTTCTCCACAAGGCCATGGCTAGTCTGCAAAAGGGGTAGGAATGTGTACCCCCCTGCTTGTTTATGTACCACATAACTGTGGTGTTGTCTGTCTTTATCAGTAGTTGTCCTGGATGGAGCAAGTCATTGAAGGCTGTCAGGGCATTCTGAACAGCTAGCATTTCTTTCTGGTTGATATGCAGATGCATTTGGTTTGGGCTCCATTTGCCCTGAATGCATCTCCCTGCCAGGTGGGCCCCAAAGCATAGTCTGATTGTTCTGTAGTTAGGGTTTGGGTGGCAGGGAGTAGAGTGAATGACAGTCCCTTGTTTTGGTGACATGTCTCTGCCCACCAAAGAAACTCCTGTTGTAAGCAGGGAATGAGGGGAATCATTGTTTCCAGGCTGTGACAAGGTTGACTCCATAAACTTTTTAGGTACCACTGACGTTTCCTCATATGCACTCTCGCATATAGAATTAGTAGAATGCAGGATGCCATGAACCCCAAAGCCTGCAGAATTTGTCTTGCAGATAACTGGGGTTTTGTTGCCATTTGTTTGAAATATGTTGTTAGTTGCTTTTGTTTGTCTGGCGTGACGTAAGCCATTTGGGCAGTTGTATTCAAGCTTGCACCCAGGAATGTAATTATTTGAGTTGTGATTTTTTTTTGTTTATGGTGTCCCCTATGCATGCTAGAAGCCTATTTACAAACGCCAGATGTTGAAGAAGAGTGCCCTTGTCCTCTGCTTGAATGAGACAATCGTCGAGATAAGGATGAATTTGAATGTTTCTTCGTCTGCAAATGCAATTACTGGTGCCAGGCACTTTGTAAAGATCCTGGGCACAGTAGATAAGCCAAAGGGCAGTGCAGAGAATTGGTAATGCAAAAAGCCTGCTTTGAAGCGGAGGTATCTTCTGCATGATCCCTTATTGGGATATGCAGGTATGTCTTTTAAGTCTAGAGTTACTAACCAAGCATTCTTGCCTAGCATAGGCAGAAGCTCTTGTAAAGTCAGCATTTTGAATTTTGGAATGTCCAGGAACAGAATCGATAGGTCCAGTATTGGACGCCATGAATTGTCTTTCCTGGGTACCAGGAAAAGTCTTGAATAAAAACCTAGCCCTTTCTCCTTTTCTGGTACCGGTTGAATAGCCCCCATATCCATGAGGAACATGACTTGTTTTCTGGGCCTCTGCTCACTGGTTTTGTGGCAGATCCGGACATCCGTTTGGAACTGGCAGGGTATGGAAATTAAATCTGTACCCCTGGACACTATGTTTAATACCCACTTGTCCTGGGTAATTAACTGCCAATTTTGAGCATGAAGTGCTAGTTTTCCCCCCAAGGGGGGTGCCAAAAGATAAGTGCTTGGAGATGGTAGAGGAAAGTCACTGAGACTGCTTACTGTAGGGTTGTGCTTTGTTTCCTCCAGATTTGGAGGAGGAGGCACCCCATTGCTTTGACCTGTAAGAACCCTGTGATTGATATCTGGAGCCTTTTGAGCGCCTGGGTTTGCCCTGAGTGGCTCTGTTGGGCACAGGAAAAGACCAATTTTTAGTAGGCCAGTGCCTACTGAACCTGGGTGGCTGCACTTGCAAGAAATCTTTTACAGTTTGCATAGATTTAGCTTTGCCTTCCATTTTCTTTAAAACCTCTTCTGCCTTATTACCAAACAGAGTACCATGCTGCAAAGGGGCATCCAACAATTTAGCTTTAACATGATCAGGCAGATTTTGCTCCTTGAGCCAGGCATGCCTTCTAATCAAAGATCCAGTAACGGCAGCCCTACAAGAGGCCTCCAAGCAATCAAAACCACATTGCAAAGTATGCTTTCCAACCTGTTCTGCTGAATGCAATAAATCCTATAACTCTATTTTCCACACAATCAGAAATCAACATAATTTTCTGTTTCAGTAAGCCCATAACATGCTGTTGATAATTTAAGCATATGAAACTGGCAGTTTAAAGCCCTGACTGCCAAGTTTGCAGACGTATAAACCTTCTTGCCCCATCTATCCAGTGACCTGGAATCTCTATCAGAAGAGGTAGAATTTTTGGCTGTAGAAGCCTTAACACCCTTGGGACCCTGAGAAATAGTCTCAGGATCAGCAGCAGGATTTTTGAAAAGAAATTTGTGGGAGTCAGGAACCCTGTAATATCCATCTGGCTTACTAGGAGCAGAGGCAGAGAATCAGGAGCCATGCTTGATTCTGAGAACACATCAACAACAATGTCTAATACAGGAGGTACTGCCAAAGGCCTACGTTCAGGAAGAAGGAAATCCCTAAGCCTCTTTTTTTGATTCAGAGAAGCCCTGACTCTCCCAGAGAAAATGTTCCCTTAAAGTATGCAAAGCCTCTCCAAAAGAATAATCCTCAGGAGGAGATGAGGATGGGGATGGATTCCTCTATCAGAATCCTCATAGGGTGGAACAGAAAATTTCTGATCAGAAGAGGAATCAGAAACCTGATCTGAAAATTCATAATCAGTGCCTTGCCTAGGCCTCTTAGCAAAGGGGGGCATCCTTGATCAAGGTAATTAAACCCTCAGCCATTTTGATAATCTGTTTTTTAGGCATGAGGGCCTGAGCACATGGCTCATGCGTCAGTTTTTTAGACACAGAAGTTGTTTTTGACCTTGTTTTTGTTGCTGGAGTTGGTTTAATATAAAAATGTTGAGGCCTGAAAACACCCTCAGAAGCCAGTGCCTACTCAGCAGCTCCGGACCCATCCAAGGGAGAGACATCCGCAGGTTCAATACTCTGAGACTCTCGCGGCATACCGAACTACGAATGGGTCTCAGTCTAGGCCTGCGACTCAAAAGTAGCGGGTATCAGGGGCTGCAAAAGTGCCTGAGTACTGGCAAACCGGCAACTGGCTTAGGAGAAGCTTCGTCAGTTTTGGATCTCGACAGTCTGTCTCGGTCTTTTTCCTTGCGTTTTTTGTGAACTCCGGTAGTCGGACTGCTAACATTTCAGGATAGTTAAATCTTGAACCAAAATATTTAGACGCAAAAATATACAGACGTTTAATAGTGCGTTGGTTAAATACAGCACAAAAGTGACAGCAAGGCACGCTGTGATCAGGGCCTAAGCAAGGAACACAGTACAAATGAAATTCCTTACGAGGTATTTGCTTCCCACGAGTAATGCAATTATTAACTTTTACTGACATCGGTAAGGAGCAAGAAAAAGTTTCCCCAATGGGGTACTTAGCTTTAGTTTTAAGACTTAGGTTCTGAAACTCTAATATGAAAATTTCAGGAGTCTGCCGACTGGCACTTGCGAACTGCTTCTGCTTTGGGCACCGCACGACAAGAAAGACTGAATAAAATGGCGTTGGCTGCATGTTTTATATCCCTGACATCATGGAAGAGGAGACCGCAACTGACGCAGGACCCAAGACTTTGTTATTCAGGCCGACTAAGGGCAACCTGCCAGCAGATTACCAAAATGCAATGACTGCAACAGTGAAACACAAAGAACATTAGGAGGTATAGCCAAAGGCCTATGCTGAGGAAGAAGGAAATCCCCAAGCCTCTTTTTAGATTCTGAGAAATCCTGACTCTCCCAGTGAAAGTGTTCCCTTAAGGTATGCAAAGTTTCTCCAAAAGAAAAATCCTCAGGAGGAGAAGCAGAAGGGATGGATTCTTCTGCATCAGAGTCCTCATAAGGCAGAATAGATAATTTGTGATCAGAAGAGGAATCAGAAGAAATAGAAACCTGATCTGAAGATTCATAGTCAGTGCCTTGCCTAGGCTTCTTAGCAGGAAGGGGATGGGAACCCCTGATCAAGGTAATTAAATCCTCAGCCATTTTGATCATTTGTTTTTTTTTTTGGCATAGGGGCCTGTGCACATGGAACAAGCATCATTTTTTTAGACATAGAAGTTGATTTTGGCCTAGGTTTTGAAGATGGCGGTTTAATATACAAATCTTTAGGCCTGAAAACACCCTCAGAAGCACCGTGGTGCCTGCTCAGCAGCTCCGGACCCATCTATGGTAGACACATCCGTGGGTTCAATACAGTGTCTCGTGGCATACCAGACTCCGAATGGGTCTTGGTACAGGCTTGTGAATCAAAAGTAGTGGGCATCAGGGGCTGCGAAAGCACCTGAGTACCGGCGAACCAGCGACTGGCTTAGGAGAAGCTTCGTCGGTTTTGGACCTCGACAGTCTGTCTTTTTCTTTGCGTTTTTTGTGTATTCCGGTAGTCGGATTGCTAACAGACGACATTCCTGGATAGATAAGTCTAGAGCCAAAACATTTAGATGAAAAAATATACCGATGCTTAATAGCGTGTTGATTAAATTTAGCACAAAACCAACAGCAAGCACGTTGTGGTCAGGGCCTAGGCAAGGAATACAGTACAAATGAAAATCCTTATGAGGTATTTGCTTCCCACAAGTAAAACAATTAACTTTTACTGACATCGGTAAGGAGCAAGAAAAAAAGTTTCCCCAATGGGGTACTTAGCTTTAGGTTGAATACTTTGGTTCTGAAACTCGAAAATGAAAATTTCAGGAATCGGCCGACCGGCACTTGCGAACTGCTTCTGCTTTGGGCACCGCGCATCAAGCAAGACTGATGAAAATGGCGTCTGCTGCATGTTTTATACCCCTGATAACCTGACGTCATGAAAGAAGGGACAGCAACCGACACAGGACCCAAGACTTTGTTATTCAGGCCGACTGAGGGCAACCTGCCAGCAGATTACCCAAATGTAATGACTGCAACAGTGAAACACGGACAACATCCAGGACTGCAACAGTGAATACAATCGAACATGTACATTTATGGTAAGTGTACACAACTGTACTATGTTCTTCGTGTTTCACTGTTGCAGTCATCACACTTGGGTCGATTCACAAAGCTGAAGGGTGGAGGCAGTCAAGAAGAACTGGGGCTTTCTAATATGACCTGCAGGACTGCCGCTGCAAAACCCGCCCTGGATTTGGAAAAGATAGGCAAGTGGTAATGTTTGGTGAAGGTGTGTACAGAACTCCAGGTAGCAGCTTCCAGGATGCCCCTGGTAGGGACTCCCCTGAGGAATGCTGCAGAGGTACAAGTTGCCCAGTGGAATGTGTTATGACCCCCTGAGGGGTTGATTTCCCATGATGCTTGTAGCAGAAATGGATGCAGTGTGTTATCCACTTGGGAATTGTCTGCTTTGAAATGGCCTTGCCCTCTGCCCCTGGCGCAAAGCTGACTAGTAACTGGTCAGATCTTGTGAAAGGCTTAGTCCCATCAAGGTAGAATCTGAGCCGTCTATGCACGTCCAAGAACTACAGGATCCTTTCCCCTTTATTTTGAGGATTAAAGAAGAAAGTTGGCAAATGGACAGATTGGTTAAGAGCCACACTGGACGCCACTTTAGGCATAAAGGAAGGGTTAGTCCTGAGGAAAACCATGTCAGCATGGAAAATAATGAACGGTTCCACAGCCATAAGTGCTTGTAGCGCAGACACTCTTCTAGCTGAAGTGACGGCCAGAAGCAAGGCTGTTTTCCAAGAGAGGAATTTTAACTGCTGACGCGGCAGGCTTAACAGGAGGTAGCATGAGCTTTTCCAGTACAAAGTTAAAGTCCCAAGCAGGGGGTGGGTGCTCTCCTTGGCGGCCTTAAGTTGTTAACCCCTATCAGGAATTGTTTGATAAGAGGATGAGAGAAAAGAGGTGGCTCAGTGCTGTAATGAGGCATGGACCTTAATGGAGGAGCAGGATAGGCCTCTAAGGAGTAGATCTGCTAAGTAATCCAGGATCAGAGGCGGGGAGGTCAGAGTTGTGTCCTCCCCTTTGGACTGAACCCAGGTGCAGTACCTTTTCCACTTATCAGCACAAGATTTCCTTGTACTGGGTCTTCTGGCTTCAAGGGTGAGGTCTAGCACCTGCGTGCTTAGGCTAAGGTGCTGGGCTCTAATTGCCACTCTTGTGGGTCTAGGAGATTTCTGCTCAAGTCTGCCAGTGAGTTTTGTTTGCCTGGCAGGAATTGAGCTTGCAGACGGACCTGCATGTCCAAGGCCGTCTGCCACCGGGCCATGGCTAGCCTGCAGAGTGGGTAAGAATGGGTTCCCCCCTGCTTGTTGATGTACCACACAACTGTGGTGTTGTCAGTTTTTATTAGCACGTGTCCTGGAGAGAGTAGGGATCGGAAAGCTGTTAGAGTGTGCTACACCGCTAGCATATCTTTTTGGTTGATGCGCAGATGAATTTGACTTGGGCACCAGTGGCCCTGAATGCACTTGCCATCCATGTGTGCCCCCCAAGGCATAGTCTGATACATCTGTGGTCAGGGTCTGGGTGGGGTTGAGTAAAGGGCAGTCCCCTGTTGTGGTTACATGCATCTGCCCACCAAAGAAACTGTCCTTAGACAGGATATGATAGGAATGAATGTTTCCATGTCCTGAGAATGTTGGCACCAAAGACTTAAGTAACACTGAAGTTTCCTCATTTGCAGTCTTGCATATGGAATTAGCAGTATACATGAGGCCATGGAACCCTAGAGCCTGCAGAATGTATTCTTGCGGATAGCTGGGTTCTTGTGGCCATTAGTTTGAAGTAGGCCATCAGATAAACTTGGTTTTCTGAAGTGAGGAATGCCATCTGGGATGTTGTGTCCAAGCTTGCTCCTAGGAATACAATCTTTTGACTGGGTATCAGTTTTGATTTCTTTTTGTTGATGGTGTACCCCAGGGAAGTGAGGTTTTTCACACATGTCAGGTGCTGCAACAGCAATTCCTGACTGTCCGCCTGAATTAGGCAGTCCAAGTACAGGTAAATTTGGATATTTCTCTGCCTGCTGCACGCAATGGCTGGAGCCAAGCATTTTGTGAATACTCTGGGCAAAGTGGATAAGCCAAAGGGAAGTGCACAGAACGTACAGTTGTGTACACATACCATAAATGCAGATGTTTCAGTGTATTCACTGTTGCAGTCATTACATTTGGGTTACCTGCTTGCAGCAGCCCTCAGTCGGCCTGATTATCAAAGTCTTTGGTCCTGCGTCGGTTGCTGTCTCATCTTCCATGACGTCAGGTAGTCAGGGGTATAAAGCGTGCAGCTGACACCATTACATCCGTTTTTCTTGCCCTAGATGTCAGGTGCCCCCATAATGGGAAGAGTACAGTTACACTTGGGTTATCCCCGGGCAGGCTACCCGCAGTCGGCCTGAGTTCCAAAGTCTTGGTCCGGCGTTGGTTGCTGTCGCCTCTTCCTTGACGTCAGTGCGCCAGGGGTATAAAAGATGCAACAGACGCCATTTTCTTCAGTTTTTCTTGCCCCAGATGTCAGGTGACCCCAGATAGGAAGGCTGGAAAAACAAAATAATGCAAAAAAGCATGCATGTACTGATACAAACATTTCCTTCATCTACAACCAAATATACCACATAGGTTGTATAGAGTTGAGAAGTACAGAGAAGTCCCAGCAATGAAAAGGGGGATGGTGGGTGGGTAACCTGGACTGCAATAGTGAATACACTCTAACATCTACATTTATTGTAGGTACTCAACTGTACTATGTTCATCCTGTTTCACTGTTGCAATCATTACACTTGGGTAGAATCCCAAAGCTGCGGCTGGGTGGCTGGGTCTAAATTGGATATGGAGAGGCTACCAGGCCCTGCAGGACTGCAGTGGCAAAGCCTGCTCCGGATTTAGAGTACAGAGGCAAGTGGTAGCGCTTGGTGAAAGTGTGCACTGAGCTCCAGGTTGCAGCTTTTAAACTGTCTTTGGTTGGTACTCCTCTGAGAAAGGCTGAAGTGGCTGCTGCTCTGGTAGAATGTGGCCTAATGACCTTAGGCACTGATTTGCCATGTTGTGCATAACAGAAGCGAATGCAGTGTCCTATCCATTTAGAAATTGTCTGCTTTGTGATAGGCTTTCCTTGTGATCCTGCAGCATAGGCTACAAACAGGCTCAGTCTTTCTGAAAGCTTTTGTTTTGTCCAAGAAGAATTGTAGCTGTCTGTGTATATCCAAAGCGTGCAGAAGTCTCCCCCTTTATTCTGGGGACTTGGGCAGAAAGTTGGTAAATGAATGGTTTGGTTCAGGGTCACATTGGAAACTACTTTTGGCATGAATGTTGGGTTTGTCCTGAGAGAAAACCTGTCCTGGTGAAAAATGATGAAAGGTTCCACAGCCATTAATGCCTGTAACTCTGATACTCTTCTTGCTGACGTTATTGCTAGGAGCAGAGCAGTTTTCCATGATAAGAATTTTATATCAGCTGTGCTGGCTGGTTCAAAAGGAGGCAGTACGAGTTTTTCTAAAACAAAACTGAGATCCCAAGTTGGTACTGGTGCTCTCCTTGGGGGTCTTATGTTTTTTGCCCCTCTGAGGTACTGTCTTAGAAGAGGATGTGAAAAAATAGGAGGTTCGTTATTGTAATGAGCTGAAATGGTAGAGGCATGGATTTTAATTGATGAGAAAGATAGGCCTTTGTCCAGCATCTCAGTTAGGTATTGTAAAATCTGAGGTATATTTGGAACAAGTGGTTCGAGCCCTTGTGCCTGGTTCCAAGCACAGAACCTCTTCCATTTTTCTGCATAAGATTTCCTAGTGCTGGGCCTCCTGGCTTCTAAAATGACATCCATAACAGCTTTAGAGAGAGGTGCAGTCTGAGTGGCTACATTATCTGCCATGCTGCTAGATTTAAGGTTCTGAGTTGACTGTGCAGAATCTGATTGTTTTGTTGAGTCAGAAGATGAGGAATTTGAGGTAAAGGCCAAGCTGGGCCCTGAGACAAGCTGTTTAGGATTGGGTACAAGTGCTGGCGTGGCCAGTCTGGGGCAATCAGGATCATTTTTGGCCTTTCTTGTCTGACATTTAGGAGCACCTTGGTAAGAAGAGGCATTGGATGGAAGGCATAGACTTGTCAGGGCTTTCCAGCTGAATGATAAAGCATCCACTTTCCATGCTTGAGAGTAATAAGTTCTTGTGCAGAATTTCTGTAGTTGGCAATTGTGAGGAGAGGCAAAAAGATCTATGTCTGGGCATCCCCATTTCCTTGTTATCATGCTAAACACTTGTGGATTTAGTTTCCATTCGTGAGGGTCCATGAGATTTCTGCTTAGTTCGTCTGCCGGTGTATTTTTTGTTCCTGACAGGAACTGTACCTGCAGATGTACCTGGTAGGTTAGTGCTGTGTTCCACAAGGTCATGGCTTGCCTGCATAGGGGGTAGGAATGTGTGCCCCCTTGCTTATGTACCACATAACTGTGGTATTGTCCGTCTTTATTAGAAATTGTCCTGGATGTAGTAGGTCCTTGAAAGCTGTCAGGGCATTCTGTACAACTAGCATCTCTTTGTGATTGATGTAAAGATGCATTTGTTCCTTGGGCCACGTGGCCTGAATACATTTTCCTGCCATATATGCCCCCCAGGCATAATTCGATGCATCCGTTGTCATTGTCTGCCTGGCTGTGGGTAAGGTGAAAGGCTGTCCCTTGTTGTGGTGACAGGCCTGGGACCACCATCGAAACTCCCCTTTGTAGGCAGGGAATTAAAGTTATAATTGTCTCCAGGCTGTGACAATGTTGAGTCCAAACACTTTTTAGATACCATTATAGTTTCCTCATATGCAGTCTTGCATATGGAATTAGTAGAATGCAGGATGTCATGAAGCCCAGGGCCTGCAGAATTTTTCTTGCAGGGAGCTGGGTCTTTGTTGCCATCAGTTGAAAGTATTGAGTCAGTTGCCTTTGTCTGGCGTGAGATAAGCCATCTGGGCAGTTGTATTTAAGCTTGCACCCAGGAATATTATCTCTTGAGAAGGCACTAGTTTTGATTTATTTTCGTTTACTGTGTACCCTAGGCAAATTAGTAATCTTTTTATAAACGCCAGATGCTTTAGTAGAATGTCCTTGCTTTCTGCTTGAATAAGGCAGTCGTCCAAGTATGGATATATTTGAATTCCTTTTTGTCTGCAAAATGCAATTACTGGTGCCAAGCATTTTGTGAAGACCCTGGGCGAAGTAGATAAGCCAAAGGGCAGTGCAGAGAATTGGTAATGCATTGAGCCTGCTATGAATCTGAGGTATCTTCTGCAAGTCTGTCTGACTGGGACATGCAGGTATGCCTCCTTGAGGTCCAAAGTAACTAGCCAAGCCTTCTTGCCCAGCATAGGTAGAAGTTGCTGTAGTGTTAACATTTTGAATTTTGGAACACCCAGGAAAGTATTTAGGATTGACAGGTCCAGTATTGGTCTCCAGGCTTTGTCCTTTCTGGGTACTAAGAAAAGTCTTGGAGTAAAATCCTTGTCCCTGTTCTTGCTGTGGTACTCTCTAAATAGCTCCCATGTCCATGAGAGCAGCAATCTGTTTTTGTGCCTCTGCCCATTGGTTTTGTGGCAGGTCTGGCATACCTCTTGATTTTGGAAGCGTGTGAAAGTGGAACCTGTAACCCTGAGAAACAATATTCAGTACCCATTTGTCCTGGGTGATTATGTGCCAATTTTTTTGAGAAAAGTGCTAGCTTTCCCCCTAGGGGTGCTGCCAAAAAGAAAGTGCTTGGCATCTGTAGAGGGAAGTCATTGAGACGGTTTCCTATAAGGTTGTGATTTATCTTCCCCTCCTTTGGGGGCTGAAGCACCCCATTGTTTAGGTCTATAGGAGCCTTGGGGCTGAGATCTGCCTCTTGGGCGTCTGTATCTGCCTCTTTGTGGCCTGTCTGACACTGGAAAGGACCAATTTTTTGAAGGCCAGTTTCTGCTAAACCTAGGTGGTTGAACCTGTAAGAAATCCTTTACGGTCTGCATTGATTTTGCTTTATCCTCCATTTTCTTTAACACCTCTTCTGCCTTAACACCAAAGAAAGTATCATGCTGTAGTGGAGCATCCAATAATTTTACTTTAACATGGTCAGGTAAACTTTCTTTCAACCAAGCATGCCTTCGAATAAAAGAGACTAACTGCGACTCTACAAGAAGCCTCTAATGAATCAAAACCACACTGTAAAGTATGTTTTCCCACTTGTTCAGCTGCATGCAATAAATCCTGCATTTCCTTACTGTCAGGACTTTCTGAGATTGAAACCATTTTCTGCTTTAACAATGACATGAGGTACTGAAACCATTTTCTGCTTTAACAATGACATGAGGTACTGTTGATATTTAAGCATGTGAAACTGGCAATTTATAGCCCTTACAGCTAAAGTAGCAGAAGTGTAACCCCCCCCCCCCCATCTGTCCAGAGCTCTGGAATCAGAGGGAACAGGATTTTTAGCAGTGGAAGCCTTAACCCCTTTAGGACCGTGAGAAATTGTTTCTGGATCTACAGCAGGGTTTTTGTAAAGAAATTTATGAGAGTCAGGGACCCTGTAGTACCAGTCTGGCTTGACTGGTGCAGGGGGTAAAGAATAAGGAGTCAGACTGGATTCAAAGAAAACATCAACAATATCAAGCACAGGGGGAATTAGCCAGGGGCCTGTGCTGGGGCAATAAAGAAAGTCTCTGAGCCTTTTCTTGGATTCTGAATAATCCTGGCTCTCCCAATGGAAATGCTCCCTCATGGTGTGCAGGTTTCCCCAAAAGAATAATCCTCGGGCGGAAAAGCTGACGGTATAGACTCTTCTGCATCAGTGTGCTCATAGGGAGGGAGAGAATAACCCTGATCAGAAGAATCAGAGGAAATAAAAACCTGGTCAGAGGAATCAGTGTCTTGCCTAGGCCTTTTGTCAGGAGGGGGATGGGAACCCCTGATTAAAGTAATTAGGTCTTCGACCATTTTAAGCATCTGTTTCTTTGGCATGGATGACTGTTCAGTAGAATGCTGTACTTGTTTTCTTGTGTTTAATGGTGTTTTTAACCTTGCCTTGGCTGCTGTAGTGGGCTTAACTGTAAGCTGTGAAGGTCTGAAAACACCCTCAGAAGCCGATGCCTGCTCAGTGGCTCCGGACCCATCTGAGGGGATAGTTTCCGTAGGCCCAATACCTTGAGTATCCACAGGCCTCGGTGTCTCCACGTGGCTGCCGGATACGGCCTGTGGCTCTGATGTAGCGGGTGTCAGGGGCTGCGAATGCGCCTCACTGAGAACCGGTGACTGGCCTAGAAGAGGCTTCATCGTCGGTTTTGGACCTTGGATGCCTGTCCTTTTCTTTGTCTTTGCGTTTTTTATAAATTCCGGTCATTGGTTGTTCCGACGGCATTATGTAATTAAACCTTCGGCCAAAATAATGTAAAGCAAAATCAGACAGACGTTTAATAGTGTGTTTATTGAATCTAGCACAAAACCGACAACTGGTAACGTCGTGGTCAGGGCCTAGGCAAGGAATACAGTAAGAGTGAAAGTCCTTATGAGGTATTTGCTTCCCACAAGAGATACAATTATTAACTTTTACTGACATCGCTCTGGAGCAAGAAAAAGTTTCCCCAATGGGGTACTTGGCTTTATTGAAGACTTCGGTTCTGAAACGCAATTTAGAAAATCTCAGGTGTCGGCCGACCGGCACTTGCGAACTGCTTTTGCTTCGGGCACCGCGCGGCAAGAAAGACTGGAGAAAATGGCATCGGTTGCATCTTTTATACCCCTGGCGCACTGACGTCAGGGAAGAGGCGACAGCAACCGACGTCAGACCAAGACTTTGGAACTCAGGCCGACTGCGGGTAGCCTGCCAGCAGATAACCCAAGTGTAATGACTGCAACAGTGAAACACGATGAGCATCAATTATATACAAGGTTACACCTCCAACAAAAAAGCAAATACACCAAAAAGCTTTAAGCATAGTAAACAAGAATAGAGATATAGTCAATAGAAGCTAGGGGGGGCTGGAGGGAGGGTAACCAGGACTGCAACAGTGAATACACTCTAACATCTACATTTATGGTAAGTGTACAGAACTGCACTACGTTCTTCGTGTTTCACTATTGCAGTCATCACATTTGGGTAGATTCCCAAAGCTAAGGATAGGAGGAGGTAATTAGATAGCATTAGGACCAGCTATAAGGCCCTGCAAGACTGCAGTGGCAAAGCCAGCTCTGGATTTAGAAAAAATTGGCAAGTGGTAATGTTTGGTGAAGGTATGTACAGAACTCCAGGTAGCAGCTTCTAAGATGTCCCTGGTAAGGACACCTCTGAGAAAGGCTGTAGAGGTAGATGCAGCCCTGGTTGAATGTGATCTTATCCCCTATGGGGTAGGTTTTCCATGGTGCTTATAGCAGAAATGAATGCAATGGCCTATCCACTTAGAAATGGTTTACTTTGAAATGGCCTTCCCCCCTCTGCCCCTGCAGCAAGTGCAATCAGCAGCTGTTCAGATTTCCTGAGAGCTTTAGTCCTTTTCAAGTAAAATCAAAGTTGTCTGTGTATGTCCAAGGAGTGCAGTATTCATTCACCTTTGTATTGTGGATTAGAAAAGGTTGGCAAATGAATGGACTGATTAAGGGCCACACTGGACACCACCTTGGGCATGAAGGAGGGATTGGTCCTGAGGGACACCCTGTTCGCATGAAAGATGATGAAAGGATCAACTGCCATGAGGGCCTGTAATTCAGACACCCTTCTCGCTGAAGTGATGGCTAGAAGGAAGGCTGTTTTCCAAGAAAGCAATTTCAACTCTGCATTTGCAGCTGGTTCAAAGGGAGAGAGAGTGAGCTTTTCCAATACAAAGTTAAGGTCCCAGGCTGGAGTAGGGGCTCTCCTGGGTGGTCTTAAGTTTTTGGCCCCTCTGAGGAATTGCTTCACCAGTGGATGAGAGAAGGGTGGTTCTGTATTGTAATTGCAACAATATAGGAGTACCACAAGGATCAATTTTAGGTCCTCTAATGTTCAATATTTTCATCAATGACCTGCACAAAGCCCCCCATATCCAGAATCTCGTTCAATATGCCGATGACTCAACTCTGACAGCCTCCTCTAAGACCTTCTCTGATGTTCTCACAGTCACACAACAGGCTTTTACCGCCATCGAATCATGGCTTATCAAGACACAACTTATGCTACACCCCAGAAAAACTAAACTTTTACTTTTCTCAGCAAAACCACCTGACCCTGGCTGCAAAATCTTTGCAAAGGACGGCACACAAATAGAACTAGTGAAAACAGCTAAATTACTAGGATTAACAATAGACGACAAACTCACTTTTGAACCGCACATCTTAAATGCAGTAAAGAAAACCCACTTCAAATTAGGCAAACTATATAGACACAAACTCTATATGGATAAATCCACCAAATCAAAATTAGCCAATACCCTACTCATCCCCCCTCCCTTCTATATGGTAGTGCTATTTTTACCAATCTACACACAACATTCTTGTTACAATAAAATAGCCAAATTCGCCTTCGAAAAATCACACCGCACTCATCACTGCCAAGCAATTATCAGACTAAAATGGCTCGAATTTTCCCACCATCTACACTACACCCAACTAACTTCAACCCACAAGCTAATCAGTAAACCTAATCAATGCCCAGCTCTTGGTTCACTCCTACAAACGCACACTCCCACACAAACACTAAGATCTTCCTGTAAGCACATGCTTTCTGTGACTGCATAGATAAATGACTTTAAAGTGCATTTACAGCTTACAAAAAGGAGTGTTAAACTACATTAAAAATAATGGGATACAACCTCTGATATATTAAAGTAGTGTAAATACTAGATATTAGTAGTTTCAGTTAAAATGTATAATCATTCTACTGGCATAATCATTGAGTTGCTTTTAAGTGAGTCTATGAGCAAGGTACAAAAACATTTCTTTTTTTTTTTTCCCTCCCTGTTTGTCCAGTAGATGGCACTGGTTAATTAATACAGGAGTTCACAATGATGTGCTTGTACTGCTTTTGCCAGTGCAGTGTTAAATGAAGTTTCCAATACATTTTAAAGAACCACAGTTAGTTGCTGTTAGCAAGAATAAGGCAAATGTTGAATTTTAAAGCGCTGCCTTCTTTAAATGTTCATATATTGTACTTGTTTTTTGAAAATATTGTTTTGTAAACTCTTTAATAACTCTTGAAATGTTAAGAATTATATGTTGCTGTCACTACAAAACTTTATAAAAGCTACTTTTCTCTTTCTCTCTATATAATATCTAATGGTACAATTAACATACTATTTTAAGAAGTCTGAAAATGAATATGCAGTACATAAATAAGAGGAGCAGGATGGGCACAGTCTGTTAGCTGATGACTGTTCGCATTTGAAACAGTATGGGTATTTATTAACATCCTTCTGATAAATATTTACTCCTTGTTGCTAAAAATAATAAGTCTCTTAGTTTCTTAACTCATGCACATTTACTAATACAGAGGGATGGGTGGTCAGACACCTACTTAGAGTTTAGGAGTATAGAAGTCACAACATTTATTCTTAAGATAAATACACTAACAACGTTTATAACTAATTTTGAGTATCAACTAATGAGAAACTTCAACAATATTAACAAAAAATGATAACCATAGACTCTTGGAATGTTAAAGGGATGGTAAATAGAAAGAAAAGAAATTTAATCAGGCACCTCACATACCAAACTAAGGCTGATATAACTTTCTTGCAAGAAACTCACTTAGATGACCAACTTTGGGTTAGGGAAAGAAAAAGAAAATGGGTTAAAACAATAGTTGCTGCAAATTATAGTTCTTTGTCCAGGGGAGTGGCCATTACAGTAAATAAATCCTTTCAAGGAGAGATTACCTTCCTATAAAGCTGACTCAAAGGGAAGATGGGTATCATTTACTACTGAATATCATACTTTGAACAAACCATTACTCTTTCTTAATATATATAACCCCTGCTCAAATCAACAGCTCTTCATTTATGAAATCTTTAATATATTAGCCAAATACCCAAATCATCTGTTTATTGTAGGTGGGGACTGGAATGCTTTACTAAATCTAGGGAAGGATAGATCGCATAATAAAAACAGTCACAATCTACCACTACAGCACTTGAAGAATTACAAAATACATTTGAACTAGTTGACCCTTATGTTAAATTTCAATATGATAAAACAATATCAAGATTCACTTTCTTTTCAGCCACTCATAAAACTTGGTCCAAGATAGATGTTTTTCTAATTTCCCTTGCTTTCCTTTCTGACAAATTAAATTATGCTGAATCACCTAGAACTCTTTCAGATCATTCCAAAATTAGACTTTTTATAAACTTTCAAGCCCATAAACAAAATACTTCCTATCTCAATATCTGGATGTTAAATCCTAAAATTATACAAAACCAAGAAAACACAAGAAATTCAGAATGTCCTAGCCCAAATCCAAAATGATTTTATATCCACTCAAATTCCATATGACATACAATGGGTGGCTACCAAGGCGGTCATCAGGGGTATTATTATACTCAAAAATCTGCATGGCTCAAAAAAATATATAACAATCTTAAGAATGAACTAGAGTATCAAATAAACACTGCTGAACTAGAACTTCAGGAAAAACATTTTAAAGAACTTGAGGAAAAAATAATTGATTGGCAAAAACAATTACGCAAACACTATTTAGAAACTCTCTTCTTCTTAGAATTAAGGTCAATATATCAATACTCAGAATGGGCTCAAACACCATCAAAATTCCTAGCTAGACTAACATAAAAAGTGGACCTCATAGGATCAAAGAAATAAAATATGAAGGACAGGTGAAATATAAAGACCAAGATATAGTGGATGCTTTTGAAGATATTTATAAGAAATTATACAATATACCCTTATCACCATCTACAGACGGATTTGAGGATTTTATACATAAAATACACTTTCCACAAATTACAGATCAAAAGAAACTCTTACAATCACCGTTACAATTAAAAGAAATAAAAGCTGCAATAAACAAACTACGTAAATCCCCTGGGCCTGATGGATACACATCTGATTTTTATAAGTTAATCATGGAACCTATCACCAAAGTTTTATTAAAAGTTTTCAACTGTATAATACAACATGGTAAAACAGACAAATACATAACTCCAAGACAGTGTTGATTCCTAAACCGCATTCTGACCCAACAGATCCAGCAAATTATAGACCAATAGCCCTCAAACACTGATCTTAAGATATTAGCCCATGTTGCAGCAAACAGACTTAAGAATATACTCCCCTCTTTTATTTCCCAACAACAAATGGGCTTTATGACAAAGTGACAACACCCTCCTCTTGAATACCATTGTAAGACTTAATAGTGATAAATGCCCCAGATATGCCCTTACAGCAGATGCAACCAAAGCGTTTGATAGAGTAAACTTACACTTTCTCTTTAATATACTGCCTTTATATGGTTTTCCTCAAGAATTCATTAAAATGATACAGGTTCTGTATCAGAAAGCTTCTACCACTATACAGGTAAACTTATAACTAACCCTATACTCTTATCCAATGGTACAAGAAAAGGATGTCCTCTTTCGCCATACCTATTTAATATTCATCTAGAACCCCTCCTTCTCTTTGTTTCACAAAAAAACTTTCATCATATTCCCAGAATCCACAATACAAATCTTATATACTCGGCCTTTGCCGATGACTTAAATATATACTTCCAACTCCCCACTACTGACCTCTCAAAAATACGTAAAGCTATTGAGGAGTTCTCTGCAGTTTCAAACTATAACTTAAATTTAAACAAATCACACGTATTTCCCCTCAATCCTATAGGTCATAAAGAATTGTACTTTCACCCATGAGTGAGATCAAAATAAACCATCAGATAAAACATCTAGGAATACTATTTACTTCGGACTTCAAAGATATAAACAATAACCTACCAAACACATGGACTAGTATTCAAAACGATATTGATAGATGGAAGAACACCAATATGTCTCTACTATCAAAAGCTAGTGTTGTCAAGATGAATTTTCTACCAAGAATACTCTTTCAATTAAATGCTACTTTTTCAAATATTCCCCAAAACTTCTTCATTGCCATGGAAAAAGCTATATCAAGATTCTTATGGTATTCCAAATCTACCAGAATTAAATATGGAAAACTTGTACTCGCCAAAGATAAGGGGGGATTGGGGTTGCCTGATTTTAAGCTTTACTATACTATAATTACTGTCTACAGACTAATACAAATAATAAACTATGACTCCCATATAAATACCTGGACACCCCAGTAGACCAAAATCTGGTATGAACAGTTGAAATCCCTTGGCTATAAAATCAAACCCCTACCATTCTTGAATTTAAACCAGACTAGCATATACACCAAGAATCTACACCCACTAATTAAAAACATGATTCTTACAACACAAACTATTTAAATCATTGCAATTAGCTGACGCTTTTGCCCTTATACAACCCTTACACCTAAATCCTAATCTACTAATAAATAATAAATCCGTAAATCTAACAAACTACCCCCCCCCGATAAAAGACTACACACAATATGGGATATACACCAATGGAAAGACTAACACGGGGCAAATGAGACCTGAACTCAAACTTCCTAAGAAATATAGTATTACCCCTAACCAACTTCACCATCTTATAAATGCTAAATTCTCACAAATACACACTGACTTACTGAAAGTACAGTTGTGTACCTACCATAAATGTAGATGTTAGAGTGCATTCACCGTTGCAGTCATTACTCTAGGGTTATCTTGCTGGCAGGCTACCTGCAGTCGGCCTGAATTCCAAAGTCCTGGTCCGGCATTGGTTGCTGTCGCCTCTTCCCTGACGTCAGTGCGCCAGGGGTATAAAAGATGCAGCCAACGCCATTTTCTTCAGTTTTTCTTGCCCAGATGTCAGGTGCCCCCCAAAAGGGTAGGCTAAATAGATTATGCCAATAAACATGCATGCACTAAAGGAAACATTTCCTTCATCTACAAGCAAATGCACCACATAGGTTGTATAGAATAGAGAAGTACAGATAAGACTCAGCAAATGAAAGGGGGATGGTGGGAGGGTAACCTGGACTGCAACAGTGAATACACTCGAACATCTACATTTATGGTAGGTACACAACTGTACTATGTTAATCGTGTTTCACTGTTGCAGTCATTACTCTTGGGTTAAATCCCAAAGCTGAGGATGGGTGGCTGGGCTAAATAGGATTAGGAGAGGGTATGAGGCCCTGCAGAACTGCAGTGGCAAAGCCTGCTCTGGATTTAGAGTAGAGAGGTAAGTGGTAGTGCTTTGTAAATGTGTGCACTGAACTCCAAGTTGCAGCCTCTAAGATGTCTTTGGTTGGTACTCCTCTGAGGAAGGCTGCTGAAGTGGCTGCTGCTCTGGTAGAATGTGGCCTAATGCCCTTAGGCACTGATTTGCCATGCTGTGAGTAGCAGAAATGAATGCAATGGCCTATCCATTTAGAAATAGTCTGTTATGAGATAGTCTTTCTTGTGATCCTGCAGCATACGCCAATAAAAGTTGCTCAGTCTTTCTGAAAGCTTTTGTTCTGTCCAAGTAGAAGCGTAGCTGTCTGTGTATGTCCAAAGAATGCAGAAGTCTCTCACCTTTGTTCTGTGGGTTTAGATAGAAGGTAGGCAAGTGAATGGCTTGGCTAAGGGCCACACTGGACAGCACCTTAGGCATAAATGTAGGGTTCATCCTCGGAGAAACCCTGTCTGGATGGAAAATGATAAAAGGCTCCACAGCCATGAGTGCCTGTAACTCAGACTCGTCTTGCAGAGGTTATTGTTAGGAGCAGAGCTGTTTTCCAGGATAAGAATTTTATATCAGCTGTTGAGGCTGGCTCAAAAAGAGGCAGTGTGAGTTTTTCCAAGACATAATTGAGGTCCCATGCAGGTACTAGTGCTCTCCTTGGAGGTCTTGTGTTTTTGGCCCCTCTGAGGTACTGCCTTAAAGGATGAGAAAAAAAAAGTTGGTTCCGTATTGTAATGGGCTGAAATGGCAGAGGCATGAATCTTAATCGATGAAAAAGAAAGGCCTTTATTCAGCATCTCAGTTAAGTATTGTAAAATCTGAGGAATATTTGGTACAAATGTGTCAATTCCTTGTTCCTGGTTCCAAGCACAGAATCTCTTCCATTTTTATGCATAAGATTTTCTGGTACTGGGTCTCCTGGCCTCCAAGATAACATCCATAACAGCTTTTGAAAGAGGAGTGTTCTGAATGGCTGCATTATCCGCCATGCTGCCAGATTTAAGGTCCTGAGTTGGCTGTGCAGGATCTGATTGTTTTGTTGGGTCAGTAAGTGAGAAGTTTGAGGCAATGTCCAGGCTGGACCTTGAGACAAGTTCTTTAGGACTGGGTACCAGTGCTGGCATGGCCAGTCTGGGGCAAGCAGTATCATTTTTGGATTCTCTTGTCTGACATTTAGGAGTACCTTGGGGAGGAGAGGCAGTGGAGGAAAGGCATATACTGTTAGGTTTTTCCAGCTGAAGGATAGAGCATCCACTTTCCATGCTTGCTTGTGATAAATCCTTGTGCAGAATCTCTAACTGGCAGTTGTGAGGGGAAGCAAATAGATCTATGTCTGGGCATCCCCATTTCCTTGTTATCATGCTGAAGACTTGTGGATCCAGTTTCCACTCCTGGGGATCCATGAGGTTTCTGCTTAGTTTGTCTGCCAGAGTATTGATTTTTCCTGGCACGAATTGTGCTTGCAGGTGAACTTGATAAGTCAATGCTGTGTCCCACAGAGTCATGGCTTGTCTGCAGAGGGGGTAGAAATGTGTGCCTCCCTGCTGGTTTATGTACCACATGGCTGTAGTATTGTCTGTCTTTATCAGTTGTTGTCCTGGATGAAGTAGATCCCTGAAAGCTGTCGGAGCATTCTGAACAGCTAGCATCTCTTTTTGATTGATATGAAGATGCATCTGGCTTGCGAGCCATGTGCCCTGAATACATTTTTCTGCCATGTGGGCCCCCCAGGCATAATCTGATGCATCTGTTAGTGTCTGCCTGGTTGTGGGTAAAGTGAATGGCTGTCCCTTGTTGTGTTGACAGTCCTGTGCCCACCATCGAAACTCCTGTTGCAGGCAGGGAATGAGGGTAATTAATGTTTCCAGGCTGTGGCAATGCTGGGTCCAAACACTTTTTAGATACCATTGTAGTTTCCTCATATGCAGTCTGGCATATGGAATTAGAAGAATGCAGGATGCCATGAAGCCCAAAGCCTGCAGGATTTTCCTTGTAGATAACTGGGTCTTTGTTGCCAACTTTTTGAAGTAAGAAGTCAGTTGCCTTTGTCTGGCGTGAGATAAGCCATCTGGGCAGTTGTATTTAAGCTTGCACCCAGGAATATTATCTCTTGAGAGGGTACTAGTTTTGATTTATTTTCGTTTACTGTGTACCCTAGGCAAATTAGTAATTTTTTTACAAACGCCAGATGCTTTAGTAGAATGTCTTTGTTCTCTGCTTGAATAAGGCAGTCCAAGTGAGGATCTATCTGAATTCTTCTTTGTCTGCAAAATGCAATTACTGGTACCAGGCATTTTGTGAAGACCCTGGGTGCAGTAGATAAGCTAAAGGGCAGTGCAGAGAATTGGTAGTGCATTGAACCAGCTATGAATCTGAGATATCTTCTGCACGATAGTCTGATTGGGACATGCAGGTATGCCTCTTTTAGGTCCAAAGTTGCAAGCCTTCTTGCCCAGCATGGGCAGTAGCTGCTGCAGAGTCAACATTTAGAATTTTAGAACCCCCAGAAATGTGTTTAGTATAGACAGGTCCAGTATTGGTCGCCAGGCTTTGTCCTTTCTGGGCACCAAGAAAAGTCTTGAGTAAAATCCTTGTCCCTGCTCTTGTTGTGGTACTTGTTGAATGGCCCTCATGTCCATGAGGGATGAAACTTGCTTTTGTGCCTCTGCCCATTGATTGTGTGGCAGGTCTGGCATAGCTTTTGCCCTTGGCAGGGTGTGAAAGTGGAACCTGCAGCCCTGAGCCACTATGTTTAAGACCCATTTGTCTTGGGTAATCATGTGCCAATTTGGTGAAAAAAGTGCTAGCTTTCCCCCTAAGGGAGCTGCCAAAAGATAAGTGCTTGGTTCCAGCAGAGGAAAGTCATTGGGACTGTTTCCTGTATGGTTGTGTTTTGTCTTCTCCGCTTTTGGAGGTAGAAGCACCCCATTGTTTAGGCCTGTATGAGCCTTGGGGCTGAGATCTGCCTCTGGGGTGTCTGCATCTGCCTCTTTGTGGCCTGTCTGACACTGGAAAGGACCAATTCTTTGTAGGCCAGTTCCTGCTAAATCTGGGTGGCTGTACCTGTAGGAAATCCTTAACTGTCTGCATGGATTTTGCTTTATCCTCCATTTTCTTCAACACCTCTTCTGCCTTAACACCAAACAAAGTATCCTGCTGTAATGGAGCATCCAATAATTTTGCTTTAACATGATCAGGCAGATTTTGTTCCTTTAACCAAGCATGCCTTCTAATGACAGAACCCGTAACAGCGGCCCTGCAAGAGGCCTCCAGTGAGTCAAAACGACATTTCAAAGTATGCTTTCCCACTTGTTCAGCTGCATGCAATAAATCCTGCATTTCCTTGTTATCAGAACATTCAGAATTTGTCAACATTTCCTGTTTAAGCAGTGACATTAAGTATTGCTGATATTTAAGCATATGAAACTAACAATTTAAAGCCCTTACAGCCAAGGTAGGAGAAGTGTAAACTTTTCCCCCATCTGTCCAGTGCCCTAGAATCCCTATCAGAGGGGAAAGGGTTTTTTGCAGTGGAAGCCTTGACCCCCTTTGGGACCCTGAGATATAGTTTCTGGGTCAGCAGCAGGGTTTTTACATAGAAATTTATGAGAGTCTGGGAACCATGTAGTATCTGTCTGGCTTAGCAGGTGCAGGGAGTCAGAAGACAGGCCGGACTCTGAAAATACGTCATCTACAATGTCTAGATGAAGTGGGATAGCAAGAGGTCTGTGCTGAAGTAGTAAAAGAAAGTCTCTGAGCCTTTTCTTAGATTCTGAGTAATCTTGGCTCTCCCAGTGGAAAATGCTCCCTGATGGTATGCAGGGTTTCCCCAAAAGAATAATCCTCAGGAGGAGAGGCTGAAGGAATAGATTCTTCAGCATCAGAATCCTCATAGGGAGGAAAAGAGTATCCCTGTTCAGAAGAGGAATCAGAGGAAATTGAAACCTGATCAGAAGAGTCATATTCTGTCTCTTGCCTAGGCCTCTTAGGAGGGGGATGGAACCCCTGATCAAAGTAATTAGGTCTTCGGCCATTTTAAGCATCTGTTTCTTAGGCATGAAAGTCTGTCCAGGAGAATGCTGTACTTGTTTCTTTGTCTTTAGAGCTGTTTTAGTCTTTGAAGCGGAGGGTGGCTTGACAAAATTGTGTAGGTCTGAAAACACCCTCAGAAGCCGATGTCTGCTCAGCGGCTCCGGACCCATCTGAGGGAATAGTTTCAGAGAGTCCAATACCTTGAGTATCCAGAGGCCTAGTCGGCTCCACGTGGAAGTCGGAAGATGCCTGTGGCTCTGAGGTAGCAGGCATCAGGGGCTGCGAAAGCGCCTCACTGAAAACCAGCGACTGGCCTAGCGGGGGCCTCGTCAGTTCTGGACCTCGGATGCCTGTCCTTTTCCTTGCGCTTTTTATAAATTCCGGTTGTCGGCTGTTCTAACAGCATTATATAATTAAACCTTTGGCCAAAGTAATGAAAGGCAAAATCGTACTGACGCTTAATAGTGCGTTGGTTAAATCTAGCACAAAACCGACAGCTAGCAACGTTGTGATCAGGGCCTAGGCAAGGAATACAGTAAGAATGAAAATCCTGTGCCTCCACCGACCCTGGAAATTACCGTACCATTAGCTTGACAAGCCTTATCTGCAAAGCCATGGAGAGGATCATAATGGAACTCATAAATAAAGACATAGGGAACTTGCAGACTTTGGATCCAACCCAGTTTGGCTTTGTCAAAGGCAGATCATGCCTTTTAAACTTGGTTGACTTTTTCGAGACAGTCACCAAGGCCATTGATGAGGGAAAGGCAGTCCATACAGCCTACCTTGACCTGGCAAAGGCCTTTGACACAATACCCCACTCAGGTATCATCAAAAAACTCATCAGCTTGAATGTAAACCCATACATCACAAGATGGGTTGCAAACTGGCTAAGTGACAGAACCCACAGGGTCAGAGTTGCTGGAGCCATGTCAGACTCAAAGCCTGTCACAAGTGGTGTCCCACAGGGCTCAGTCCTGGGTCCACTCTTGTTCGGCATCTACTTTTCTGAAGTACAAGCAAACACAGGAGGGTTATGGCTGACAAAGTTTGCAGATGACTGCAAACTGGCCATAGTCGAACACATCTGACACAGATATCCTTCAGAAGGGCCTCACAGAAACGGATAACTGGTGCCAGAGCCATGGCCTAAAGTTAAATGCCAAGAAATGCATAGTCATACCCTTCGGGAAAACAAGGTTACCCCTAGCTACCATATAGGTGGCAATCCACTGAGCACAGAAGAAGTCATCAGGGATCTGGGGACCCAGGTTGACAGTAGCCTTCGCTTGACACTCATGTTGCTAAAGTAGTTAGGAAAACCTTCTACATTGCCCACCTGATCATGAAGGGATTCACATCTAGATCAAGGGAGGTCATCGCCCCTGTACTCATCACTCATTAGACCTATGATTGAGTACAATGCCCGTTCGGAATGTATCTGACCAGACACCTGCAGCAGCTGGAAAGGCCCCAAAAGTTCCTCACCAAAAGGATAAAGGGTCTCAAAAATATGTCTTATGCTGCCCGACTGAAAGAACTCCAGCTCTATTCAGTCTCATACCGCTTGCTCAGAGGTGACCTGTGCCTGACATATAAGGCCATGTCAAACCCTGATTTGATGAATATGCTTCACCTCAACATATCTAGATCCCTCAGACCCACAAGTGCGGGAGACTTAAACCTTGACACGGTTATTAATAGAACATGCTGGAGGGACAGATTCATCACCCAGAGACTCCCTATGCTGTGGAACAAAATCCCGGTACATGTGAGGCAGAGCACCTCGCTGGCCTTGTTCAAGAGGAATCTTGACCAATGGATGGAGGATCGCAGATATACCCCAGGGATTACTTCAGTGTCACTGCTTGACAGAGGCACAGCAAAATAATAGGCATAGTTTTATTCAAACTAAAGGGGTGGCGAAAGCCAAATAACTATGGGCTAGGCTTATAAATGCCCTTGGGCAGATAGCCTAGTATGAACCTATGAACCTATGAGATATTTGCTTCCCACAAGAAATACAATTGTTAACTTTTTCTGACATCGGTCTGGAGCAAGAAAAAAGTTTCCCCAACGGGGTACTTAGCTTTAATGGAGACTTCGGATCTAAAATTCGATTTTGAAAATCTCAGGAGTCGGCTGACCGGCACTTGCGAACTGCTTTTGCTTCGGGCACCGCATTGCAAGAAAGACTGAAGAAAATGGCGTCGGTTGCATCTTTTATACCCCTGGCGCACTGACGTCAGGGAAGAGACGACAGCAACCGACGCCGGACCAGGACTTTGGAATTCAGGCGGACTGCGGGTAGCCTGCCAGCATGATAACCCTAGAGTAATGACTGCAACAGTGAAACACGAACATCATAAATTTAGTTAAATTAATACTTGAAAATCTTGCGATTAAAGGGAAAACAATTTCTAGGACTTATAAAATTGTAATGAGCGCAAAACATCAGAATTCTTTACTATTTTCAAACTACTGGCAAATGAAAAATCAATCGCTGACTGAAGAAAATAAGAAGCTAGCCATTGAAAATGCAATCAAATTCATTCCTTTCAAGAAGCTGTTATATACACAAATTATGGTAAATAATCTATATTGTACCTATCTAAATTAAATAAATTCATTCCTAACTTTTCGCCTATATGTCCCCATTGTCCGGATCAAACAGCTGATATTTTGCATGTTATGTGGAACTGTACTAAGATACACAACTTTTGGTGTTCCTTGAGAGTAATATTAGAGAAGATGGGATATGAAAAAATCAACCCTTACATGGGAGACGGCTATATTGCACATTAACATCAATCAACTTCCAAAAATATTAAAACATGTCTTTATTACGATGTGTGCCCTTATTAAATTCTTTATTACAAAGAATTGGAATGGCATGTCGCCAATTACATGGGAATATTTTTAGCAATCTTGCTATCAAATATACCTTCTCACAAATTTATTTAACAACAAAAAAACGCTATTACCAAAAATATCGGTGTTACTTACTAGATATAATTCTTGACAAATAAAATTCACCCACAAATTGACATGGAAAGCTAACCTTTTAATAAGAAATGAAAGTAGTATAATCAGTTTTCTTGCATCTTCCCCCTTCTCTTAGTATGTGTATCTAGATATTTTCCCTAACCATACAATAAAAGGATGAATTTCTATCTTTAGTTTCTATATATAGACTATCCCCATTCCACTATCCCTTATGAGACCAAATGAACATAAGAATTCTCATACTTGATGACGTAGTGACTGCTAGTGTATATAGTGTATACATGTGTATAATTTTCTCAAAACGAGATTGTTGTCTGTTTTCTTTAGATATGTATTTGTATTGTTTGTTTGCGTTTTTGAGTTACTGTATTGTTGTCATTGGAGGAAAAAAAAACAAAAAAAAAACACACGCTTTCTTTTACAAAACCCAACAAAAGAGCCGGACAAGGTCTGTTCTCCCATTCAGTCGCCAAACTATGGAATATGTTACTATCCACATTAACACAAACTGACAATCCAAAAAAATTCAAAGCAGCCCTAAAACCTCATTATCTAAATAATCCTTCCTGCTCATGCCTTAGAAGCAAACCTCCTTAAACAACACACACAACACAGACTCCTAGACTGGTATATGTTAAGTACACTAGCCAATCACAAAAATAGTGTAAACTACACTGTCTGCACATGAATTTACTGTATCAAAATCCAGGTGTGTCCATTGTCGTAACATCTTAACTTATGTAATGTTTTCCTAATGCATTATCAATGTAAGCCTATACATTTGTAAATTGTAAAATGTATTACTATTATATTTGCAATACTTTTAAATCTTAAATGTTATTTCTTTTTGTAACACTATCTCTTATTGTAATACTCTGAGGAGCTTTTCTCCCCGGGCCTCCACTGAAAATGGGTCTTTGACCCAGTGGACCTTCCCGGTCAACAAATGCTAATAAATAAATTAGCTGAAATAGCTGAGGCATGAATTTTGATGGAGGAAAAGGAAATGCCCTTGTGAAGCATCTCAGTTAAATATGGAAGAATCTGAGGTAAACTGGGCGCTGCTGTGCCCATCCCGAGTTTGGCTCCAGGAACAGAATCTTTTCCATTTTTCTTCAGCATAGGATTTTCTAGTACTAGGCCTCCTTGCCTCGAGAATAACATCCATCACTTGCCTACCGAGAGATGGTAACGGAGAGATTAGGTAATTAGCCAGGCTCAGAGTTTAAAGCTATGGGTGCAGAATCTGGCCCTCATGCTGGGACAGCAGGGCAGGGGTCTGATGCAGATGTCATGGTGCCAGCAGTGACACACTGCACAAGAGAGGGTACCAATGTTGGCGTGGCCAGTCTGGGGCAATCAGCATTGTCCTTGGTTTGTCCTGTTTGATCTTTAGTAGTACCTTGGAGAGGAGAGGCAGAGGGGGAAGGCATAAACTGATAGGTTTTTCCAGGTGAAGGACAGGGAATCCACTTTCTAAGCTTGTTTGTGGGGAGCCTTTATGCAAAATTTGCCCAACTGGTAGTTCTGGGGGGAGGCAAACAGGTCTATCCTTGGGCTCCCCCATTTGTTTCTTAACATGAATATCTTTGGTTCCAGTTTCCACTCATGTGGGTCCATGAGATTTCTGCTTAGGTTGCTTGCCAGTGTATTTAGCTTTCCACGCAGGAATTGAGCCTGTAGGTGCACTTGGTAACTCAGGGCTGTGTTCCACAGAGCCATAGCTAGTCTGCAGAGAGGGTACGAGTGGGTTCCTCCCTGCTTATGTACCACATAACAGTGGTGTTGTCCGTATTTACCATCAACTGTCCTGGAAGAATGTGGTCCTTGAAGGCTGTCAGAGCATTCTGTACAGCTAACATTTCTGTTTAAATGATATGCATGTGCATTTGACTTGGGTTCCATTTGCCCTGAATGTACTTCCCTGCCAAGTGAGCCTCCCATGCATAGTCTGATGAGTCTGTCATTAGGGTTTGGGCGACAGGGGGTAAAAATGAATGGCGGTGGCAGGCATCTGCCCACCAAAGGAACTCTATCTGTAGATAGGTAGGTATGATAGGAATCATTGATTCTAGACCCTGAGAATGTTGGCACCATAGGCTTTTTAGATACCATTGTAGATTCCTCATATGCACTCTTGCATATGGAATTAGTAGAATGCAGGAGGCCATGAACCCCAGGGCTTGCAGTACTTTCCTTGCAGATAGCTAGGTCTTTGTGGCCAGTAGCTTGAAGTAGGCTGTCAAATGAACTTGTTTCTCTGGTGTGAGTAGGCCATCTGGGAAGTTGTAGTCAAGCTTGCTCCCAGGAATACAATTTTTTGGCAGGGTACCAGATGTGATTTCTTTGTGTGTATGGTGTACCTCAGAGAAGTTAGCAATTTCTGTACAAACGCCAGATGATTCAATAGTATGTCCTAGATTTCTGGCTGAATTAGAAAATTGTCCAGGTATGGATATACTTGGATATTTCTTTGCCTGCAAAATGCAATGACTGGAGCTAGGCTCTTTGTGAATACCCTGGGCACAGTTGGAAAGCCAAAGGGCAGTGCAGATAACTGATAATGCATGTAGCCTGCTTTGAAGCGTAGGTATCTTCTGCAAGATTCCCTTATTGGGATGTGCAGGTAGGCTTCCTTTAAATCCAGTGTTGCCAACCAGGCATCCTTGCCTAGCATAGGAAGCAGTTGGTGAAGAGTTAGCATCTTGAATTTTGGGATCACCAAAAATGTATTTAGGATAGAGAGGTCCATAATAGGATGTCAGGAATTGTCCTTTCTGGGCACCAGAAGTATTGAGTAGAAACCCTGTCCCCTTTCCTCTTCTGGAACAGGGTGAATAACCCTGATGCTTGAGAGAGAATTTGCTTTTGAGCCTCTGCCCACTGATTTGCTGGTAGATCTGGCTAACCATTTGGGGTTGGTAAAGAGTGGAAGTGGAATCTGTATCCTTGGGAAACTATACTTAAAACCCATTTGTCCTGGGTAATGAGTTCCCAATTTTTTGCCTGCAGGGCAATCTTTCCCCCTAAAGGAACAGTCAGTTGTGCAGGGCTTAGAAGACTTAAAGTTAAGTCACTGAGACAGTTTACCATGGGGGGGGGGGGGCGGTCTTACCACTCCCTGCTTTGGAAGTGGGAGCCCCCCACTGCTTAGTCCTGTGAGTACAATGGGACTGAAGCCTGGGTGTTCTGCTGGCTCTGGGTTTGGACTGAAGGCCTGGAAGAGGCAGGAAAGGACCAATTTTTAGAGGGCCAATGCATACTAAATCTGTGAGGCTGTACTTGCAGGAAATCTAACAGTTTGCATAGATTTAGCTTTTTCCTCCATCTTTTTAAGTACTGCTTCTGCTTTGTTGCCAAACAGTCTTGGTTTAAGTGAGCATCCAGCAATTTAGCTTTAACATTATCTGGTAAAGATTGCTCCTTAAGCCAAGCATGCCTTCTAAGTACAGACCCAGTCACAGCAGCCCTGCAAGATACCTCTAGTGAATCAAAACCACACTGCAAAGTATGTTTCCCAACTTGTTCAGTAGAATGCATTAAATCCTGTAAATCTTTATTTTCAGCACAGTCAGGAATCAACATAATTTTCTGTTTAAGCAATCCAATAATATGCTGCTGATACTTTAACATATGAAATTGGCAGTTTAAGGCCCTAATGGCCAAGGTTGTAGAAGTGTATACCTTCTTACCCAATCTACCCAGCGCCCTAAAATCTCTATCAGAGGGGTAGGATTGTTGGCAGTAGTAGTCAATGCCCTTGGGTCCCTGTGAAATGGTCTCAGGATCCCGCAGTAGGATTTTTAAAGAGGAACTTGTGAGAGTCAGGAACCCTGTAATACCTATCAGGTTTTCGGGCAGGAGGTAAAGAATCAGGGGCCAAGCTAGATTCAGAGAACGCATCTTCAATAATGTCCAGTACAGGGGGGATAGCTAAAGGCCTGTGTTGGGGCAGGAGTAAGAAATCCCTAAGCCTCTTTTTTTTTTTTTTTTTTTTTTTTTTAAGAGTCAAGAGTAATCCTGGCTTTCTCAGAGAAAATGCTTCCTAAGAGTATGCAAGGTTTCACCAAAAGAAAAATCCTCTAGAGGGGAAGCAGACGGAAGAGAGTCCTCTGCATCAGAATCCTCATAGGTAGAGATAAGGGTAAATCCTGGTCATCTGAGGAAACAGAAATTTCAGAATCCTGATCAGAAGAATCATAAGGAAACTCAGTCCTAGGTCTCTCAGAGGGGGAAGGGTGGCTTCCCCTGATTACAGCAATAAGGTCTTCAGCCATTCTTATTTGTTTTTTAGGCAGAGGCCTGACCATGTGGTCTGGGCGTCTGCTTTTTAGGCATGGATCGAGTTTTAGGCCTTGAATAAGAAGATGGCATCGGTTTAATATGCAAGTCAGTAGGCCTGAATACACCCTCAGAAGCCGGTGCCTGCACAGCGGTTCCAGACCCATCCAAGGTACAGACATCCGCAGGTTCCACAGTTGAAGCATCTTGTGGCATACTTGACTCCGAATGGGTCTCAGTAGAGGCCTGCGAATCTGAAGTAGCGGGTATCAGGGGCTGCAAAAGAACCTCACTGGAGTACCGGCAAACTGGCAACTAGCTTAGGAGAAGCGTAGTTGGCAGCTTTGGACCTATGCAGTCTGCCTCTGTTTTTACCTGTGCATTTTTCGGAATGTCAGTAGTCGGGTGGCTTGCTGAAGCCATATCTGGATAATTGAACAGAGTACCAAAATATTTAGAAGCACAAATATATGGACGATGAATAGTTTGTTGTTTAAATAAGGCACAAAACAGACAACAAGGTACGTCATGGTCAGGGCCTAAGCAAGGAATGCAGTACGAATGAAAATCTTTGATGTATTTGCTTTCCACAAGAAGTCTGACATCAGTTTAGAGCAAAAAAAAAGTTCCCCCAACGGGGTACTTCGCTTATTGAAGACTTCAGTTCTGAAACTAGAAAAATAAAATTTCAGGAGTCGGCCGACCGGCACTTGCAAACTGCTTCTGGCACCACATGGCAAAAAAGACTGATGTAATGGCGTCGGTTGCATGCGTTATACCCCTGATTACCTGAAGTCATGGAAGATGAGACAGCAACCGACGCAGGACCCAAGACTTTAATAATCAGGCCGACTGAGGGTTACTGCAAGATAACCCAAATGTGATGACTGCAACAGTGAAACACGAAGATGTGATAGCATACTGATCCGGCCCTGAAGCAAAGATACTTTCTGCAAGACTCCCTTATATGGATGTGCAGATAGGCTTCTTAAGTCTAGGGTGACTAACCAGGCATCCTTGGCTAGCATAGCAGCTGTGGAGGGGTAAGCATTCTGAATTTTGGTACCACCATGAAGGTGTTGAAAATTGTAAGATCCAGCATTGGGTGCAGAGACCTTTTTTTCTGGGTACCAGGAAGAGTCTGGAATAGAATCTTTGACCTAACTGTTCCACTGGAACCGGCTGAATAGCTCTGATGGCTAGCAAGGATAGAACTTGGTTTTGAGCCTCTGCCCACTGGTTTGCAGGACGATTTGGGAACCTTCTTGGGGTTGGCAGTGAGTGAAAGTAAAATTTGTACCCCTGGGATACAATGTTGAGGACCCATCAGTTTTGTGTGACTGACATCCAGTTCTTTGCATGAAGGGCAAATTTTCCTCCTAGGGGCACAAGCAATTGGACAGAGGTGGGGAGTGGAGTGGGGAAGTCATTGTGAATGTTTTTCATAGGGAGGTGGTTTACAACTCCCTGCTTTGGGGGTGGGGGCACTCCACTGCCTAGATCGCTGCAGACCCTGAGACTGTAATGTGGGTGGGCTGTTTCCCCTGGGTCTGGTTTGAGATGACTTGGAGGGGGCTGAAAAGGACCAGTGTTTGGAAGGGCAATGGATTCTGAATCTACGGGGTTGTACTTGTAAGAATTCTTTAACAGTCTGCATAGACCTAGCTTTTTCTTCCATCTTTTTAAGAACCTCTTCTGCTTTGGTGCCAAACAAACTGTCCTTGTTCAAAGGAGCGTCTAGTAACTTTGATTTGACATGGTGTGGCAAGGTCTGCTCCTTGAGCCAAGTATGTCTTCTCAGTACAGAACCAGTGACTGCTGCTCAGCAAGATGCCTCTAGGGTGTCAAAGCCACATTGCAAAGTATGCTTGCTGACTTGGCTTGCAGAATGCATAAGCTCCTGCAATTCATTATTTTCTGCAGTCTGTAAAGGTTGTCATTTTTTGTTTAATAAATTCCATAATATATTACTGGTACTTCAGCGGTGGTGGTGCTACGGTAGCGTTGTCGCCTCACAGATACACGTTGCCCTGTTCAATTCTCAGCTACAGCGTCTTCTGTGTAGAGACCTGCGTCAATGGGCGTAACTTCGTTGAAGGTTGTGCGTCAGGGCTGGCAACTCGGCACGTAAAAATCTACTGCCAATCATTAGCGGACCGGAGTTCCGCTGTGGCGACCCCTAACCGGGAAAAGCCGAAAGAAACAACTTCAGGATGTGAAACTGACAATTTAATGCCCTAATAGCAAGAGTAGCAGGGGTATATACACCTTCTTACCCCATCTGTCCAAAGCTCTGGAATCCCTGTCTGGAAGGGGTGGGATTCTTGGTTGTAGTTGCCTTGATACCTTTAGGCCCCTGGGAAATTATCTCTGGGTCAGCAGTAGGATTCTTGAAAATAAATTTGTGAGTGTCTGGTGCTACCTGTCTGGTTTCCTAGGGACAGGAGGTAAAGTATCAGGAGTAAGACTGGATTCCATAAAAACAAACAACCACCTCCAGGACAGGGGGTATAGCTAAAGGCCTGTGCTGTGGCAAATCTAGGAATTCTCTGAGTCTCTTTTTGGACTGGGGATAGTCTTAGCATTCCCAGTGGAAATGGTCTCAAGGTATGTAAAATTTAACCAAAAGAAAAATCCTCTGGAGGGGAGGCAGAGGGAACAGATTCTTCTGCATCTGAATCCTCATAAGCAGGTAAGGGCATGTCTTCATAATCAGATACCTCAGAGTCATCGGACTCCTGGTCTGTTGAAGCTGCAGGGGACTGGTCTCTTTTCCTCTTAGCAGGGGAAGGCTGACTTCCCCTAATTAGCATAATAAGGTCTCAAGCCATTCTAAGCATTTGTCTGAGGCATGGGAGGATGTGCATGCGCTTTGGTCATCGTTTTTTCTCAGCGTAGCTAATACTCTAGGCCTAAGAAACTCGATAGTTTTAGATAAAAAAAGAGTCGCTGGTTTGAGTTGAACATTGGTAGTGCAAAGAAAGTACAGTTTTGTACCTACCATAAATGTAGATGTTTGAGTGTATTCACTGCTGCAGTCATTACACTTGGGTTATCCTGCCGTCAGGCGGTCCCGCAGTAGGCCAGAGTTCCAAAGTCTTGGTCCGGTGTCGGTTGCTGTCACTTCTTCCCTGACGTCAGTGTGCCAGGGGTATAACAAGATGCAGCAGACACCATTTTCTTCAGTTTTTCTTGCCCCAGATGTCAGGTGCCCCAAATAGGTAGGCAATACATATTGCTAATAAAACATACAATAAAGGTAAAACCAACATCTTCAGTTACCAGCAAATACACCACATAGGTAGTATAGGATTGAAAGGTATAGAGAAGTCCCAGCTAAGAAAGAGGGGATGGAGGGAGGGTAACCTGGACTGCAGCAGTGAATACACTCGAACATCTACATTTATGGTAGGTACAAAACTGTACTATATGTTCGTGTTTCACTGCTGCAGTCACTACACTTGGGTTGAATCCCAAAGTTGAGGTAGGGTGGCTGGTTCTATAGAGGATTTGGGGGTGGCTATGAGGCCCTGCAGCACTGCAGTGGCAAAGCCAGCTCTGGATCTAGAATAAAGAAGCAAGTGATAATGCTTGGTAAAGGTGTGCACGGAGCTCCAAGTTGCAACTTCCAAGATATCTTTGGTAGGTACTCCTCTAAGGTAGGCAGATGAAGTGGGTGTTGCCCTGGTGGAATGTGGCCTAATGTTACTAGGTACAGTTTTCCCATGCTGTGTGCAGCAGAAGCGGATACAGTGTCCTATCCACTTTGAAATGGTCTGCTTTGAAATAGCCTTTCCCTGTGATCCTGCAGCATATGCTACAAACAATTGCTCAGTTTTTCTGAAAGCTTTTGTTTTGTCCAAGGAGAAACGTAACTGTCTGTGTATGTCCAATGAATGCAGAAGTCTCTCCCCTTTATTCTGGGGATTTGGATAAAAAGTTGGCAAGTGTATAGTTTGGTTAAGAGCCACACTGGATACCACCTTTGGCATAAATGAAGGGTTTGTTCTTAAAGAAACCCTGTCTTGGTGAAAAATGATGAAAGGCTCCACTGCCATTAGTGCCTGTAACGCTGAGACTCTTTGTGCTGAGGTTACTGCCAGAGGCAGAGCAGTTTTCCAGGACACATTTTAATTCTGCTGAATTGGCTGGCTCAAAAGGCGGTAGAGTAAGTTTTTCCAAGACAAAATTGAGGTCCCAAGTTGGTGTTGGTGCTCTCCAGGGCGGTCTTATGTTTTTAGCCCCTCTGAGGTACTGTTTTAGCAATGGATGAGAGAAAATAGAGGAGGATCTGTGTTGTAATGAGCAGAGATGGCAGAGGCGTGGATCTTAATGGATGAAAAGGATAGGCCTTTGTCCAGCATCTCAAGTACTGTAATATCCGAGGAATATTTGGGACAAGAGGGTCAAAGCTTTGAGCCTGGTTCCAGGCACAGAATCTCTTTCACTTTTCTGAATAAGATTTCCTGGTGCTAGGCCTCCTGGCCTCCAAAATGACATCCATAACAGCTTTAGAGAGAGGTGTTGTCTGCTTGACTAAGGAATCTGCCATGCAGCCAGGTTTAAGGTTTTGAGCTGACTGTGCAGGATCAGATTGTTTTGTTGAGTCAAAAGACGAGGAATTTGAGGTAAAATCCATGGTGGGCCCTTGAGCTAAGTTCTTTAAGATTGGGTACCAGTACTGGCGTGGCCAGTCTGGGGCAATCAGGATCATTTTGGCTTTTCTTGTCTGGCTTTTAGGAGTACCCTTGAAAGGAGAGGCAGTGGTGGGAAGGCATAAACTTTTAGGCTTTTCCAGCTGAACGAGAGAGCATCCACTTTCCATGCTTATGTGTGGTAAGTCCTTGTACAGAATTTCTGTAGTTGACAATTCATTGGGGAGGCAAAAAGATCAATGTCTGGGCTCCCCCATTTTTGTGTTATCATGCTGAATACCTGTGGATTTAATTTCCACTCATGAGGATCCATAATGTTTCTGCTTAAGTCGTCTGCCAGAGTATTTTTATTTCCTGGCAGGAATTGTGCTTGCAGATGAACTTGATAGGTTAGAGCTGTGTTCCACAAGGTCATGGTTTGTCTGCATAGAGGATAAGAATGAGTGCCCCCTTGCTTGTTTATGTACCACATAACTGTGGTGGTGTCTGTCTTTAATAATAGTTGTCCTGGATGCAGAACGTCCTTGAAAGCTGTTAGGGCATTTTGTACAGCTAGCATCTCTTTTTGATTGATGTGAAGATGCATTTGGTCTGCGGCCCACTTGCCTGAATACATTTTCCTGCCATGTGTGCTCCCCAGGCGTAATCCGAAGCATCTGTTGTTAGTGTCTGCCTGGCTGTGGGTAGAGTGAAAGTCTGTCCCTTGTTGTGGTGACATGCCTGTGATCACCATCGAAACTCCTGTTGTAGGCAGGGAATAAGTGGTATTACTGCTTCCAAACTGTGACAGTGCTGAGTCCAAACACTTTTTAGGTACCATTGTAATTTCCTCATATGCAGTCTGGCATATGATATTAGTAGTATGCAGGATGCCATGAATCCCAAGGCCTGCAGAATTTTTCTTGCAGGAAGTTGGGTTTTTGTTGCCATCAACTGAAAGTACTGAGTCAGTTGTCCTTGCTTGTCTGGCGTGAGATAAGCCATCTGGGCCGTTGTATTTAAGCTGTCACCCAGGAATATTATCTCTTGTGAGAGCACTAGTTTTGACTTCTTTTCGTTTACTGTGTACCCCAGGCAAATTAGCAACCTTTTTACAAACGCCAGATACTTTAGAAGAATATCCTTGCGTTCTGCTTGAATAAGGCAATCGTCCAAGTATGGATATATTTGAATTCCTTTTTGTCTGCAAAATGCAATTACTGGTGCTAGGCATTTTGTGAAGACCCTGGGCGCAGTAGATAAGCCAAAGGGCAGTGCAGAGAATTGGTAATGCACTGAACCAGCTATGAATCTGAGGTATCTTCTGCAATTTTGTCTGATAGGGACATGCAGGTATGGCTCTTTGAGGTCCAAAGTAACAAGCCAAGCCTTCTTGCCCAGCATGGGAAGAAGCTGCTGTAGTGTTAACATTTTGAATTTTGGAACATTCAGGTAAGTATTTAGAGTAGAAAGGTCCAGTATGGGTCTCCAGGCTTTGTCCTTTCTGGGGACCAGGAAAAGTCTTGAGTAAAATCCTTGTCCCTGTTGTGGCACTTTTTGAATAACTCTCATGTCCACAAGGGCTGTAATTTGTTTCTGTGCCTCTGCCCATTGATTTTGTGGCAGGTCTGGCATTCCTTTTAGCTTTGGTAGAGTGTGAAAGTGGAACCTGTAACCTTGAGACACAATATTCAGAACCCATTTGTCTTGGGTGATTACATGCCAATTTTGTGAAAAAAGTGCTAGTTTTCTCCCTCAGGGAGCTGCCAAAAGTAAGTGCTTGGCATTTGAAAGGGGAAGTCATTGGGACCATTTCCTATAAGGTTGTGACTTGTCTTCCCCTCCTTTTGGGGTTGAAGCACCCCCACTGTCGTGGCCTGTAAGAGCCTTGGGGCTGAGATCTGCCTCTTGGGCGTCTGTATCTGCCTCTTTGTGGTCTGTCTGACACTGGAAAGGACCAATTCTTTGAAGGCCAATTTCTGTTAAATCGAGGTGGCTGTACCTGTAAGAAATCCTTCACTGTTTGCATAGATTTTGCCTTATCCTCCATTTTCTTTAATACCTCTTCTGCCTTAACACCAAATAAAATATCCTGCTGTAAAGGAGCATCCAATAATTTTGCCTTAACATGATCAGGTAAACCTTGTTCTTTTAACCAAGCATGCCTTCGAATCACAGATCCTGTAACTGCTGCTCTACAAGAAGCCTTTAATGAATCAAAACCACATTGCAGAGTATGTTTTCTCACTTGTTCAGCTGCATGCAATAAATCCTGCATTTCCTTATAGTCAGGATGTTCTGAACTTGTAAGCAATTTTCTGTTTTAACAGAGACCTTAAATATTGTTGGTATTTAAGCATGTGAAACTGGCAATTTAAAGCCCTCACTGCTAAAGTTGCAGAAGTGTAAACTTTCTTCCCCCATCTGTCTAATACTCTAGAATCCCTGTCAGAGAGAACTGGATTTTTAGCCGTGGAAGCCTTTACCCCTTTGGGACCCTGGGAAATAGTTTCTGGGTCAGCAACAGGGTTTGTATAAAGACATTTGTGAGAGTCAGGAACTCTGTAGTACCTGTCTGGCTTGACTGGAGCAGGGGGCAAAGAATCAGGATTTAAACTGGATTTAGAGAACACATCATCCACAATATCTAACACTGGCGGAATAGCAAGGGGCCTGTGCTGAGGCAATAAAAGAAAGTCTCTGAGCCTTTTCTTGGATTCTGAGTAATCCTGGCCCTCCCAATGGAAATGCTCCCTCATGGTATGTAAAGTTTCCCCAAAAGAGTAATCCTCAGGTGGAGAGGCCGAAGGAACGGATTCTTCAGCATCAGAGTCCTCATAGGGGGGTAAAGAGTATCCCTGGTCTGAAGAGGAATCAGAAGAAATGGAAACCTGGTCAGAGGAATCATAGTCTGTGTCCTGCCTATGCCTTTTATCAGGAGGGGGATGGGAACCCCTGATCAGAGTAATTAAGTCTTCGGCCATTTTGAGCACCTGTTTTTTAGGCATGGAGGCCTGTCCAGGTGAATGCTGTACTTGCTTCTTTGTCTTTAATGGAGTTTTAGACTTGGCTGTAGTTTTGATGGTAAGCTGTGAAGGTCTGAAAACACCCTCAGAAGCCGATGCCTGCTCAGCGGCTCCGGGCCCATTTGAGGGGTTAGTTTCCGTAGGCCCAATACCTGGAGTTACCAGAGGCCTAGACATCTCCATGTGGGAGTCGGAGGCGGCCTGTGGCTCTGAGGTAGCGGGTGTCAGGGACTGCGAAAGTGCCTCACTGAGAACTGGCGACTGGCCTAGAAGAGGCTTCGTCAGTTTTGGGCCTCGGATGCCTGTCCTTATCCTTGTCTTTGCGTTTTTTTTTTAATATTCCGGTCGTTCCGACGGCATGGTATAATTAAACCTTCGGCCAAAGTAATGGTGAGCAAAGTCAAACCGACGTTTAATTGTGCGCTTGTTAAATCTAGCACAAAACCGACAACTAGTGACGGCGTGGACTGGGTCTAGGCATGGAATACAGTAAGAATGAAAATCCTTATGAGGTATTTGCTTCCCACAAGAAATCCAATTATTAACTTTTACTGACATCGGTCTGAGGCAAGAAAAAGTTTCCCCAACGGGGTACTTAGCTTTATTGAAGACTTTGGTTCTGAAATTCGAATTGAAAATCTCAGGAGTCGGCCGACCGGCACTTGCGAACTGCTTTTGCTTCGGGCACCGCACGGCAAGAAAGAATGAAGAAAATAGTGTCGGCTGCATCTTATTTACCCCTGGCGCACTGACGTCCGGGAAGAAGCGACAGCAACGAACGCCGGACCAAGACTTTGGAACTCTGGCAGACTGCAGGCCCGCCTGATGGCAGGATAACCCAAGTGAAATGACTGCAGCAGTGAAACACGATGAACATCTGCCTCAGAAGCCGGTGCCTGCACAGCGGCTCCGGTCCCATCTAAGGTAAAGACATCCGCAGGTTCCACAGTCGAAGAAGAGTCTTGTGGCATATCAGACTCCGAATGGGTCTTGGGTAGAGGCCTACGAATCCACAGAAGCAGGCATCAGGAGCTGCAAAAGCGCCTCACTGAGTACCGGACAACTGGCGACTAAGCTTACTAGAAGCATCGTCGGCAGCTTTGGACCTATGCAGTCTCTTGTCTTTATCCTTATGTTTTTTCGGAATATCGGTAGTCGGATGGCTTACCAAAGCCATCTCAGGATATGGAGATTAAAAGCGAAAGAATTTAGCAACAGAGAGCCTGACTATGGATGGTTCGGGCACTGAACAAAGCACAAAACAAACTGCGAGGTACATTGTGATCTGGGCCTAAACAGGTGACGCAGTAAGAATGAAAATCTCTGTGTGGTATTTGCTTTCCACAGGCAAGCTAATTGTTAACTTTTTCTGACATCGGTTAGAGCAAGAAAAAAGGATCGCCAACGGGGTACTTAGCTTTAGAAGACTTCACGATTATTCAATTTGTAAATGAAAATTCAGGTAGCGGCCGACTGGCACTTGCCAACTGCTTCGGACTCCTCGGCAAGAAAGACTGATGTAATGGCATCAGCTGCCTGTTTTTATACCCCTGACAACCTGACCCGACGCAGAAATACCAAGTCTCTGGTATTCGGGCCGACTGAGGGCTACCTGCAGGCAGATAACCCAACTGTAAGAACTGCAACAGTGAAACACGAAGAACATGTAGATATAATCCCCTTGCCATCAGGAGCTGGTCCATCACTCTCAAAATATTGGAACTCCATGAGGCTTTTGTTGGAACGGACTGGAGAGACCAAGGACCGGGGTTTCTCCAAGAAGGGACTTGGAGGTCGGTCTGAAAAAGGGTCAGACATTCGTGAATATCTTGTACATGGCCTGTCTTTAAAAGAAAACTCCTTTGGTTCCAAAACTGTTGGAACGGAAGAGAGAAAGAAGGTTCCGAAATCATTTGGTCTAAAACAGTAGTGGATGACGAAATTGTGGTGCAGTGGTAGTCAATGATGACATCAATGGTGGAAGCAGTTTCCTAGTTGGCTCCACTGACACTTTGGGAACCAGGGAAGTCTTAGCCATTTTCATTGGTGGTTGCGACGAGACTGTAGGCACCCAGCAGCTCATCCTCTTAGATTCTTCATGTTTGGATGAAGGAGATGAAGAAGGGGAGCCAACATAATTTTTCGATTTGACATATCCAAATACAGCCTTGTCAAAGCTGGATTTTATAAGGCCTTTTAAGATAAGTTTGTTTTTTCTTTCTATGAGGGCCCGGTGACTGAAGCCATAAAGACATAGCACATTCTTCTTAAAGATGCACCGGGCCCAAGCAACAGACACAGAGTGCCTGTCAGAGTTTGGTAACCTACGATCACACTTCTGCAAGCCAGAAGTACCTCTAGCCTTTTCAGCCATAGCAGAAGATAGACACACAAAGACAGAAAGATTTATTTATTTATTTTTAGGCAGAGAAAAAAGTCATACCAACAATCGTATGAACAGGTTATGTTAATGGTAAAGGGAAAGCAACAGACAGGAGAACTACCAATGATGGTAGTGGAAGGAAAACACTACTCATGTTAAGAAAAAAGGGCTAATAGAGGAGCTGGCTAAGTGAAAAAATAGACAAGGAATCACTAACAGTTTTAAAGAAAAAGACACTTACAGTTTGAAAAAATTAAGCTTGGTTGAGACCTGGCCAGATAAACGTGTCTGGCACTAAAAGTGGCAAATGAGATATGAGGTAATCCTATGAGGATCAATATGGATAGAGCTGAGCTCGAGTGTTTTTGGAAGGCACAAGCTGGAATAATGGCAGAGTTGATTCTGAGATACGGAACTGAACCTAGTCAAGGATTAAGTGAAGACTAACAACATCAGACTGCATATTAATTTATAATCTCTATTCTATCACGGTCTCAAGTTAATAGTTATAACGTTTTAAGTCTCTCTGATTATTTCAAGATCTGTCCCTGATTCACTGAGAGCTAGGCTTGTGACACTTGGAGAAAAGGTGATGCATTGTTGTTGTCTTTTCGGCTTTTCCCGGTTAGGGGTCGCCAAGTGGAACTCCAGTCCGCTAATGATTGGCAGCAGATTTTTTTTATGGTGCAGAGTTGCCAGCCTGATGCCCAACCTTCAGTGAAGGCACACCCATTCACACAGGTCTTTTGGAGGCCACAACCGCGGAGAGGACATGCAGCCTCCACACAGGAGGCACTCTAGCCGAGAATTGAACAGGAGAACCTTTTGCTGTGATGTAGCAATGCTACCACTGTACCACCGCAGATCTGGAATTATAGACTTTTACTTTAGAACATGTATATTAATTCACATTTTCGTATTCTGTCAATGTCTCAAGGTAATAGCAATTTTAAAAGTGTTCCTGGTTTCTGGATTGGTCAATGATTCTGGTCCGAATAACAGATTTAGCTGGGAGAAAATGTGGAGGGACTGGAAAACCTGGTGCTGATGGCATTTTTTTTTTTTTTTTAACAGCTGCACTTGAATACTCTGATGTAGCCATTTTCTGTAGAGTATATTGCATTTTATCAATGGTCTCGGACAATTTTATTTCGTTTATTGATGTGTTTCTCATTATTTAATTTACTGACATGTCTCTCACTGAATTTTACAAATGTGTATTATTCACTAACTTAATACTTCTGTGAAAATAGGGTGTTTCACATTTTGACTTGTCACACGTCACACACTGCTATGGTCTGTATTCCACAATGACCTCTTAACAGTTTGACACCTATGGTGATGTATTTATAAGCACTACATATACTGCTCATTTAATATTCCATCTGTTTAACTGTCATTGTCCCTTGTACTCCTCAGCCAAGTTATCAAAATTTTTGCCTAAATTTAAATAATCTTTAATACTTACTACAGCCTGAGGGAGTCTGTGCCATACTACTGTGTTAAGCCTTACAAAAAAGTGGCCTTACCGATGAGGAGTCTGTACTACACAACCGTAGGGAGTAAGCTATGGTCACACTGTAAAGCTTTGTAGCAAGTGAACAGTGGCTAACAAATGGGTTTAAAAGTTACTGCATTAGGCTGAACAGTTCAGCCATAAATGGGACCTAGTTTACCTTCTCAAGAGTGCACTGAAGAATAAAATGATAAAATGCACTTGCTGCAGTTTCATGAGTCTCTGTATTACAAGCAGAATTTGGTGCTACAATGGAAAGGTAGCATTTTAGTTACCAATCTGAACTGTGCTTACTATAAAATTTGTAAAAGCTTTTCTTGGTCCATTTACGTTTTCTTCAATAACAAAGATGTGAAAAGGCAAGTGTTTAAAGATAGTGTACAAATGTTTGGCTTAATCACACCAAAAGTAAATCCATACTATGGCATCACTTTTACAGACCTTTTTTCCCCTTATTTATTTTTTTTTAAATCTGCCATTGTCTGCATGTCCTGTAGGTGTGGCAGTTTTGTTTCCTGCATTCTCATCCATCAAGATATGCAGCATGAAGATATGAATAAGATGACCATCTCAATGAATACTGCAGAAATGAATGGAAAAAATAAATAACAGTGACGCAACTCCCCCAGCTAAACGCATTTCAGATGCTGTACCCAAACATACTGATAATTTCACATGCAGAGAAAGGGTCACTTTCAGGATCAGCTAAGTGCCTCACTTCCTTCAATACTTTTCTGCTCAAAGTCATGATGTACCCAATTGATGTTTGTGTGTTTCCAGTCCTATGTTTACATGTTAAGACATCTGTCCTTCCATGCAGGAATTCCTTTCATGCAGGAAAAAAAGAAAGGAAACCATTCGGTGAAGCACATACCATGTGAACATGGGATCTTTACTAGTATGACTGAATCATCCTCAGACATCCTGTAAACAATTAAAAAACTTAACACTAGTACTTTCCCTTGATTTGACAGCAGAGCAATATGCAACATTTGCAAACCATAAGGAAACAAGGATTATTAGATGGCTTTGCACATGATCTTGTATTCAAAGCCGTAGTCTTAAAAAAAAAAAAAAATTCATACCCACAGTTTACATGTAGTGCTGCAGTATCTGGAAAGAAGTTTCGTTTCACTTTAGCTGCTCACAACACTTTACTGATCTCTACAGGAAACTGTTGAGATGTAAACTGGGATTGTTTAATGCTAAAAACTAGAAATCTCTATTTAATCTAAGTCTTGAAGTCTGAAACAAATTCCATGCTGAATCAATGGAAGCTATGGCTAGGGAAAATTGTGGTTCTTTCACAATCTGAGGATGGGAAACAACTGGAAGTGAAATATTAAAAATACACTGAAGAAAGGTTACCATTATTTAGGTGACAACACATGGAGACCACCACCACTGCAGGATGGCATTTTCCTTTAATGGAATTAACTTCATTTAAAAAAAATGTGCCTTTTTTTGGTACAAGAGTTAAGACTGGGTGAAAAAATCATTAAGACAATTGTAAATACAAGTCTGCAGGTTTATGGAACTTTTTTTAACTACTGCATTCTTAAATTCATTAAGGACATTGTTCATAACTACATTTTCAGAAAAACAGCTCACTCGGAAATCCTCAGGCTTCAACAATTTGAAATTATATACATCCATGATTTGATAATACAAGCTCTAAGTAAAGCTAACTCTTACTTGCAGCCATCAATACAACTCGCCTCACATGATCCTAATACTACCTTATTACACATCAACATTTACTTCCACATGCACGTGTGTGTAGGTGTATGTGAGTGGCTGGGGGTGTCCACATTCCAGTGGTAAGTTTCATGAGTTAAAAATTAAAAAGCAAATCCTGAAACTGCTGACAAAAATTAGCAATGCATATCTGACTAAGTCAACAAATGACTTGTGTTTAGTAAGTGTCCTCACATGGACAACTCTACATTCACAATGAAAATGCAAAGACTGAAAATAACATTTTACTCAACTACAAACAGCCAGACTATTGCATTAACAGAATTTCCAAGATCATTAAAGGAACACAAAGAAAATGAAGTGAAAAAGATGCTTTTTTTCATACAGAAAACACTAACTGAAAGTTATTTAAGCTGCTGCTGGCAAATGGATGGCTTCCTAAAAGAAAAAGGGCAGGTTTTCCAACTGAAGATAGCACATTCCTTTAGAATATTTTACAGATCAATGTGCCTGATAACCAGGACCCTGGCATGTTACAAGTTAAGGTGGCAGTTCCTATGCAAATTAGCATCCATTTTCCTCAAAAAGCAACATCACCTTATTGATGATAACCTGTGCACATTTTAGCATGAAAACAATAACTATTCAAATTGACATCTTTAGGAATGCTACAGCAAGTCTCCTTCTAAAATGAGCATAGACATTTAAAATTTAACAAATTCAGTACATCAAACTGTGCATGCACAACTGAACACAAAATGCTACTTGTCTATATAACATGGCTTTATGAGATGACTGCTAGCTCACCAATATGCATCATATTAAAATGTTTACAAACAAAACACACTATGTCATAACCTGTTACTGAACGAACCAAAGCATACAATAACGTACTTCTGATAAGGCCATTTTGAGTATATTTACTACAAACAAAAATAGATATTTTGCGTAAATGGACGCCGTGAAAAACAGGTAAGGCACATGCATAAATGAAACACTGTTTTGCAGAAAAGAATCTTGGTGTCAAAGCATGACATGGAGAATAAGGCAAAATGCAGTCAAATGAGTTTGCTATAAAACCACACAAATACAACTGCTAATAAGCAAATGCTAAACACACAAGTACTGCAAAGATGCTTCAGGCGGACACATTTCTAACCTCACTGAGATGTTCAATGGGACCAGAGACGGGGTATGCCTTGGTGACAAATTTGGCTACGTTGTGCATATTTAGAAATCCTTTCCAAACTGCATCAATTCGTGACAGGAAAACAGATGTGTCACCATCTTGAAGAGTTCGAGATTCAGAGCTGCTGCAAGAAAAATAAAACAAGGCAGTTTAACATTCCAAGCAAATCTCAAACTCTCCAGAGTTTCTTGAGGAATTAAAGGCTAAATGAAGACTCCCTGTTGAAAATACACAATTTATGTACTTAGCAATCTGTTCAACACATGCACTGTTGGATCTAACCTATGCACCATCTCTGAAGCTTCATGAATTCAAGGGCTCTGACTCCTACAAACAGGACAATTCCCTCCATTCCATCTTAGTACTTCAGATCGAGTTTGCCTTACCAAATAGAAAATTTGAGAGATAAAATAACCCTTTCAAAGTTCAATACTAACTTGGCAGGAAACATCTAGGAGAGGATCACTGTCTGATAGGACTGCTTACAGACAAAGTGCAAGTGAAATCCATTCAGTCACCAGAAGCCAAAAGATGACAATCTGGAAGAGGGCAGAAGGGAGGGAGCTTGAACCAAACAAAAATCATACAACATGGAGCATTACATTAAATACAGACTTTCGTATCTGATGTTGTCTTTTTTAAAGGCAGATCCTGATCTATATTGTACATCCAATTTATAATGAGACACAAAGGTGTGAACGGTTGGCTATGCTGCAGCAGCACAATCAATGGGAAGTCTTTTTCATAAAAGCTGTTGAAGTGGCTACTGCCCTTGTGGAATGAGCTTTGAACTTAGACTGCAGGGGTAAAAACTTTATTGTGTACACAAAGGCAATTCAATCCAACAACTATCTTGAGTGACCTTAGAAACTGCCTTACCCAATTCTGGTCTAAAAAATGCAATGAACAATTGGTTAGATTTTCTGAGGTGTTTTGTTCGAAGATAAAATCTAAGTTGAGAAACATACAACATATGCAAAGTATATTCACCTTTGTTGGAGAATCTGGGAAAACACAGGTACATTGACGGACTGTTTTTTAAATTTATTTGGATGCAACCTTAGGAAGGAAATATGCATTAGTCCTAAATTAAACTCTCTTTTTGGAAAAGCAGAGACTTGCAAGAAAGGGCCTATAATTCTGAAATTCATCTAGTCAATGTAATAGCTGAAAGAAAAGTTGTGTTCCAAGACAGGAATGTCAAATCTGCTGCTGATGTTGGTTCAAAGCGAATCTGAGTTAATGCTTGGAGCAGAACAGTAATATTCCATGGAGCAACTGGATCCCTGACTGGTGCTTTTAAGGGGAACAATCTCCTCAAGAAGGCTTTAGAGACTTTCAAGATTTTGCATGTCATTCTGACCTATGCTGAAATTTGAAATTGCAGCCATTTGTACTTTGATAGTGGAAAAACTGGAACCACTACGGAAATGCTCAAACAAAAACCGTATGCAATTGAAGACAGCAGAAAAAGGATCTCTTCCTTTCAACATAGCCCAGATGAAGAACCTTTCCCATTTGCAATGATGAACCTTTTTTGTTGATTGGGTTTGGAAGGCTGAAATAAACTGAACTGATGCTGGGAGCATGACATCTCCGGCCAAAGTCAGAACTGGAGGAACCAAGCAGTTATTCTCATGGATTTCTGGTCCGGAAGCAGCAATCCAGTCTGGTGAGTCAAAAGGTTTGGATACTGATTCAATACTCATGGAGATTGTGCTAGTGCAGGCCACAGGAAAGGAAACCATGACTGTCTGGGCCAGAACGGAGCAATAAGGATAATTTTTGGTCTTGCATTTTCTTACTTTCTTGATGGATTTGTTCATCAGGGGCAATGGGGGGGGGGATACATAAAGGAGACCCCGGGGCCAACTGTGGACTAGACCGTTCCTCTGTGACTGTCCCTGTGGAAGAATCAGGGCAAAGTAACTGATGCATTTGTGTTCACAGGTAGGTACTAGGCTATCGGCCCAAGGGCCTAAGTAAGCCTTGCCAACAGGTTCCCTGGCTTATGCCACCCAAGAAAGTTATTTTCCTGTGCCACTGTCGAGCAGAGCCACAGAAGTGATCCCCGTGGTGTATAGTTTCATAGGGTGTTTGGATAGAAAGCAAAAAGGCTGCAGCAACGTTGGCTCCAGCAATGGGAAACCAAAGCTGCCACTGTTAACTTGATGAACCACTCATGGGGCATTGAGACAGTTCTGCTAAACCTGTCTGCTAATACTCTGGATGTCCCTCAGATGTGCGTTGCTATCAAGACTCTATGCAAACATCACTCACTACCACACTTTTATGTTTTCCCAACAGAGAGCATACAAGCAGGCTCCTCTCAGTTTCAAGATGTGCCAGACTATGGCCATACTGTGTATGTATGGAAATCAAACCCTTGGGGAAAACATCCCGTAATGCTAAAAGACTGCTCTCACCTCCAAGACATTGATGTTTGGCCTCTGTGACCAAGAGCCTCCCTTTGAAATGCGGCCCCCACCTCATGGGAGGCATCTTCGGTTATGACAGCCAATGGTAGGTCCATGTGAAAAGGACAACTTTCTATCACCAACAGAGATTTTAATCACCAGCTGATAAGATCTCTGCATATTTGCGTAAATCAAACTTTGGTATGAAATTGGTAAAAGTTTTGAGACCAATGCACAGAGAGTCCAATGGAGTACTCTTATGCAGAACCTGGCTAGTGGTACCAGTAAGATTGTGGAAGCCATTAGACCTAAAAGTCAACAAATTAATCTTGTTGTGGATGAAGCATGCTGAAGTAATCATGTACCTGCCAATCGTAGGGAAAGCACTCTGGAGTGGGGTAATTTGGCGATCTGTAACACTGAGTTCAGGTGGTATCCAATTAATTATATTTGTTGTGTCGGGTCCAAGAAGCTCTGGGAAAATTTAGTGCATTTCCTAGATTCTGCATTAGGTGGAGCAGAAGGTCCAGATGATGTAATAACAGATGTTCTCTGGCAGCAGTGAGGTCCCAAATAAAGATGCAGGAAAACGTAGATCCCTATTAGATACAGACGTATTGTAACTAGTACTATTATCTTAGTAAACATCCTGGGGCTGTGGTGAGACCCAAAGGTAATGCTCTGAACTGGTAATGATTGGCTCACAGCTGGAAATGGAGAAATCTGCTGGAATGCTTCTCTATCTGTACAAGACGATGTGTGTATTGGAGATCTATTGAGCACATCCAAACATCCTTCCTCAGAGGAGGCAAAATAGACTGAATCATGACTTCTGTTTCACAAATTAAGTTAAATGATTCAGATCTAAAATGGGTCTGAGGCTCCCTGTCTTCTTCTTGGGTACTAAAAAGAACACCGAATAGACTCCAGACTCTCACTGTTCTTTAGGGAGTAGCTTGATGACTCAACAGTTTGGAAATTTCTGCTGCTGCAGGCTCTCAGTGATAGAGTGAAAAATTAGGTGCTTTTTTATTGGGGAGAATAAAAATGGATTTGAGTAGCCTCAGGAAATTATGTTTACACCCAAGAATCTGTTATGTTTTGCCAGTCTTGTGGTTGCATGGATAAGTGCCCCTGACAGTCTCCCAAGTGCCACAGCCGTCAACCTTTCAGGAACACTGGTGGGGCTTTTCAGTGAAGGGTCTGCCTTAATTCTTGGGTGATGCCCATTAAAGTTCTCTCCTCCTCTGCCGTGAGGCCTATCCCCAGAATTGTCCTGATAAATTCTAATTTACGAAACCGCATCCTCTTTCTTTCCCTCTGATTCCTACCAAAGGTCCTTTATGGGTGGGAAAACGCATTTGCACTGCACAGAAAGTTTTACCAACTTGTTGACTCCTGGTTAAAACATCCTTCACTTTCAGTCCAAAAAGAGTGGAACCATCAAATGGGGCATTAACGATGGAGGTCTTAACGCCTTCCACGAAATCACAAAGGCACATCCAGATGTGATGATGCATGGTGATTGCCAGAGTCTGCTGCTCTAGCCATATAATCTGTACACTGGATAGCAGTTGCACTGTTACAGTCAATATAGACTGGAGGGAAGAGAGCTGGGTGTCCACACTCTTGAACATCTGCAGGCAGAACACCAGAGAAAGAATTTGACAATTCTTTAGTCAAGTCCTTCTGGAACTGTGCAACATGGGCTAAACAGTTCAGTGCTTGGAGGGCAAAGGTTACTGAAGCCAAAGCCCTAGACTCTCTGTTAAGGGAATGGGCAGAGGAACTTTCTTTAGATAATTCCTTCCTCAGGGCTGCTACTATACCACCATGGCATCTACCGGTGGGCCTCTGCTCTAGTGTTTCCTGCCTTTTTGGGGGGGGGGGATTGGTTCCACCATGTCAGGGTTGTTCCATGCGCACTGAGCCATGAGGTCAGTAAGGGGATCAATGAGTGGTACTAGCCAGGATGAAGTTGAGCCAGAAAGAATAGTTGTGTAAAATCTTACCATAACCATAGATGTACTTCTCTTCCATGTTGCAGTATTCCTACTGTGTGATCCTCCACCTCGGGCGACCCGAACGTTGGATCCTATACAAAAGCTTTCAGCCTGGTTGCTGTTGGTGCATGGGATGTCACACCTAGGGCCATAAACCAGGTACCTTAAATGTGATGTCTGCATGCACAGACCTTAGAACTAACTGCCCAGTCAGACACAGTAGCCTAGGAGAAGCCAAACGATGTCCTTCAGACGGGTGGAATGCCACAGACTGTCCAAAAATGAACCCAGTACCAGTAGGGGGTTCTGTGAAGGCCCACAGACCTGTAGATATGAAACTAGGGGGTCAGGAAGGAGAGAAGGAATACTGCAACATGGAAGAGGAGGACATCCATGGTTATGGTATGAGTTTACACAACTATTCTATTCTCATGTTGCAGTATTCTTACTGTGGGAGAGTACCACAGGTCAAGAAAAAGGACGGGTAGAGGTAGCAGATTACAGAAATAACTGCAGGACTGCCCTTGTGAAACCTGCTCTGGAGATACGGTCCCGTTTGTAATGTTTGGTGAAGGTATGTACAGTGGACTAGGTGGCTGCCTTCAGGATGGTAGCTGTGTTTAGGCCTTTGTAGAAGGCTTTGGAGGAAGCTACCGTTCTAGCAGAATGAGCCCTGATCCCCCGATTCAGATCATTTTCGTGGTATGTGCAGCAGAAACAAATACGTTTTCCTTATCCAACAGGAAATGGTCTGTTTGGAGACTGCCTTGCCCAGGGCTCTGGGATGGAAAGAAACAAAAAGTTGATTTGATTTTATGATGGACTTGGTTTTGTCCAGATAAAATCTTAATTGTTTGTGAACATCCAGGCAGTGTAGTATTCTCTCACCATCATTCTGGGGAGAAGAGAAGGTTGGTAGGTGAATGGACTGATTTAATGATAGCTCGCTGACCACTTTGGGCATGGAGGGGTTGGTGCGCAGGATCATCCTGTCTTTATGCAAGGAGGGCATGCCATGAGTGCTTGCAACTCTGAGACCCTTCTTGCTGAAGTGAGGGCTACCGCAAAACTGTTTTCCATGTGCACATCTGCAGGGATGCAGAAGTGGCTGGCTCAAATGGAGTCAGCATTCCACCAGTCTGAAGGACATCTTTTGGCTTTCTCCAGGATATAATTTAGGTCGCAAGTTGGCGGGTAGGCTTTCTGGGTGGCCTTATGTGTAAGACCCCTTTTAAGAACAATTTAACATCCAACTTGGAGAGTAGAGGAGGCTCTAGGGGTAGGCAGCCAAAGACAGGAGAGAGAGAGGTGCACTTTCACTGAAGAGTATGAAAGATCTGCTTTAATCAACTCACACACACACGCTCAGACTAATGGGACATTCGCTAGAAGGGGGGTCCTTATGTCCTTGGAGACACCATTTGGAGAATCTCTCCCATTTAGAAATGTAGGATCTCCTTGTACTGGGTTTCCTGGCCTCCTGCAGGACAGAAAGCACATCCTCTGTGTAGCGGTGTCTAAAGGGTGCTAGAAGTTTATCACCCAGAAAGTAAGGCTCAGCATGTTTAAGTGTGTATGGATGAGAGTTCCCTTCTGTTGTGTGAGCATGTCCACTTTGTGAAGTAACTTGGGGTGATTGCCCTTGGTGAGAAATTGTAGAAGGGCTAACCAAAGCTGCCTTGGCCAGCAGGGAGTTACCAGCAAGATTTTTGGCATCATCTCTCCTGATCTTCTGAATGAGAGGGACGGCATAGAGAAAGCGTTCCTTCCATGAGATGGTGAGGACGTCCACTCTCCAAGCTACGGGAGAGTGGTGTTTGGTACAAAATTTTCTCAGTTGTCTGTTCTGGGGGTAGGCAAAGAGATATATATGTGGTATACCCCATCGGTGGACTAGGTCTAGGAAATCTTCCCTATGCAACAGCCATTCGTGATATAGAGAGAATGATCTGCTTAGAGTATCTGCCTGAAAATGGCCAAATTAAAAAGGTGGAGGAGTTGCACTAATCTACTCTGACTCGCTCTCTATAATTTCCTACCCAAAGACTATCCCTTAATTCACTAATGCTGAACTAGGGAGCTTGCCTACTAAAAATTAATAATCATAAAAGTCTCTGCATCATCACACTATCTATATCTATATCTATATATATATATATCTATATATATCTATATATATATATCTATATATATATATCTATATATATATATATCTATATATATATATATATATATATATATATATATATATATATATATATATATATATATATATATATATATATATATATATATATATCCCACCTGGGAACAATATCCCAAATCCTTGAAAAAAATCCTTTTATGGGCCTCAACCAAAATAAATAATGAAACTTGTATACCTGGTGACTGGGACAATACCAATAACATTACTCCTACCCAATCAACCTCAACTTCAACCAAATAATTCACTCTATAATCACACCCAATAAAAACAAATCTCTAGGTACTACCCTTGACTGGATCCTAGTCTTCCCACCCTAATAAAATTACTAACGCTGGTACCATTCCCAACTCCATTAGTGACCACTTCCCTGCATCTGCCCTCTGCTCAACTCTCTCATCCCCCCATCAACATCACTACATACACACTCGCAACCTAAGTAATTCTGACCCTATCACTTTCTCAAATTCTCTTAAACAAATGAACGGGCACATCCTAAAAACTCTACCTCTCAACCATGCCACTGACCATTTTAACTCTACTTTTCTAAATACTCTAAATACCATAGCACCAATTACAGACAAAATGAATAAAAACCAATACTGCTCCATGGCTAACCAAAAACACCAAACTAATGCTCCAACGAGACAAACACTGGAAGTAGTATGAAAAGGTAAACTCCCCAACACCCTCCTTCAATACAAATAGCTCTGTAACCTTGTGAAAAAACAAATTAGTGACAAAAACTCTTACTACATCAAGCTCCAGTCCAATCATGCCAAAAAACCCTAGACAATTCTGGAACTGTATAAATACCCTTCTCAACCCAAACACCAAAAATAATCCCTGCCCTGATTCCCAGTAAATCAGACCAAGAATTAGCCACACTATTCAACTCTTTCAACAATATCTTTGAACTCACCAAAACCTTTCCCAATAATAATTCCACCCCTGCTTCCTCTTCTACACCCTCCAACCCTAAACACCCCCCCATTTTCAACCTCAAACCCATATCCACCTATTATATAAAAAGACTTCTCACTAAACTAAAACCCTGCTCTAACGCCCCTGACAATATGCCTTAAATTTTCCTCAAAGCTACCGCTGATGGGACTGCTTTCCCTATTAGCATCTTAACAGATCTATACAAGAATCTTATGTCCCCAAACTCTGGTGTAAAGCCTATACTCTACCTCTTCACAAAGGTGGGAAAAACAATGCCATCTCTAATTTATGCCCTATAGCAATATTCTCCTCATCTCCAAAATCCTTGAAAAATGCACCCATCTCCAACTCATGCCTTTCCTAACTCAAAACAAACTCCTTACCCCAAACCCAACATGGTTTCCGTCCCAGGCATAGCACTATAACAGGTCTGATCTCATTCCTAGACAAAGTCAATCATGCCAGAGATTCAGGGGAAATAGTCTCCACTGTTCTCCTGGATCTCTCCAAAGCATTTGATTCCATTTTTCATACCCATCTACTCACTCATCTTTCAAACCTAAATCTCTCCCAAAATTCCACCTCTTGTTTCTCAAGCTGCCTGACTGACAGATGCCAAGCTGTAAAATGGAAAAAAGGTATCTCTCTCTTTCTACTTACCCTTACTGACATTCCACAGGGATCCATCTTAGGTCCTATGTTGTTGAACATCAACAACACATTTCACTCTGCTATACCCAATGTCAAAATAATCCAATATGGAGACAACTCAACTTTAGTCTGCTTCGCCACTAATCTCCCTGAACTCTTAAAGACACAGTCCACCTTCTCAACCACCGAGGCCTGGATGCACCAAAATCATCTCTCCCTAAATGCAAACAAATCCAAAATACTAATCTTCCTACCATCAAAATCATTCCCTTTTGACAAAACTTCTTTCAAAGTGGAAAGCCAAAACAACTCACCTATTGAAATCGTCCCCCATGCTAAATTGCTACACATCACCATAGATGAGCAACTGAAATTTGACAACCATATTCTCCAAAACAAAAAAAAAAAACATCACAAACTAGGGATGCTGTATAGGAACAATTACTTCCTATCTCACCATACGGCACACCTCTTCTAACCAATCTGCATCCATAATTTCCAAATTAGAAACTTGCTATAACAAAATTGCCAAATTTGCCACTAAATCTAAAACCTCCTCACACCATTGCCTTGCCCTACACACTCTACCTTGGCTAGAACTTCCAAACTATCCGAATTACCTCCAGCTCATAACAGCTCATAGACTAATCTTTAACCCATCTAAATGCCCTGCCCTTACAAGCATCCTTCTCTCTTATACCCCTAACAGAACTTTTAGGTCTGCCCATCAAAACTTAATCACTGTTTCTAAACCTAACCATCCAGCACGACAACTACTCCGCTCCTTCAACTTAGTCAAAAAATGGAATTCTCTCCCGCCCTAAGATATTTGCTGAACATAGAAAACTTTAAAACCCAACTTCACTCCTTTCTACTTTCTAATCGTAAATGTACTTGCATCTTACCAACCTAAGTCATCAGTCATTTAAGTTCTTCTATTTCTAAGCTTATTTTCCACTTTCTTATAATAACTTTCTTTAAAAATCACTAACTACTTCCTGGATTGTTGCTGTTAGTTCTTATAAGAAGTTCATTCAGACATAATATTGTCTAGAATCTAACAATGACAACTACCTTTCTCGGAACCAATTTTGTAAATACTATTCTTTGATATGTAAGTATTAGTAATTGTACTTATCTACTGTACATAACCTGTCCATATTTTGCTGCGTTTTCTATATTGTAATGTTTGCTATTGTTGGAGCTTTTCTCCCTGGCCTCCACTGAAAATGGGCTCCCTGGTCCCAGTGGACTTCCCCGGTCATCAAACTGGAAATAAATAAATAAATAGAAAAGATTGCCCTGGGAATGAATGTATGTTGCCTGTAGAGATAAGTTGTTCTGAGAGGCTAATTCCCAAATTTGCAATGTCATCCTGCATAGAAGGTAGGACCTGGTCCCCTCTTGTTTGTTGATGTAAAACATTAAAGTGTTGTTGTCTGTGAAGATTAGCAGAGGGCCTTGGCTGAAGGATAAGGAGAAAAGTCTTCAGGGCCAACAGAACTGCCGTCACTTCCCTGATGTTGATATTTTTCCTCAACAGGGATGCCTGCCAAGGTGCTTGTACCTTGAGTCCCTTCATGGTAGCCCCCCAGCCCAGATCCGAGGCATCTGTGTGCATATGTTGAGCTGATGTGGTGGGTAGGAGGGTAGCCCTGGATTCCTTTGAACCTGTTGTATCCACCACCTTAGTTCTGTTTGTAGACAAGGTAGGAAGGATATTTGGAAGTCTAGAGGATAGCTGTGCTGGGACCATACGTTCTTTAAATACCAGTGCAGTTTCTTCATGTGCATCCTGGCTAGGGGAAGCATAGGGATGGTGGCTGCCATAAGACCCAGAAGGAGCATGAACTGTCTTGCTGACAGCTGGTCTATCTGGAGGAAATCCTGGAAATGGCTTGTCAGGGAGATTACATTGTCTTGCGGGAAAAATGCTTTCATTTGGTCTGTCTGAATCCTGCAACCCAGGAAGACAGTACAGTTGTGTACACTTACCATAAATGTAGATGTTCGAGTGCATTCACTGTTGCAGTCACTACATTTGGGTTATCTGCCTGCAGGTAGCCCTCAGTCGGCCCGAATACCAGAGTCTTGGGATTTCTGAGGTGGATGCTGTCGCCTCTTCCATGATATCAGGTCTTCGTGGGTAGAAAACATGCAGCCGACACCATTACATCAGTTTTTCTTGCCCCACATGTCAAGTGCCCCCAAAATAGGAAGCAATTACATAGTGTGGAACACCTCCACTAAAAAGTAAACTATCACTGCCATAAGATATAGCTAAAAACAGGATAGGTAGAAAGAATAGAAAAGTCAGGGGGCTGGAGGGAGGGTAACCAGGACTGCAACAGTGAATACACCTGAACATCTACATTTTTGTAAGTGCACATAACTGTACTACGTTCTTCGCGTTTCACTGTTGCAGTCATCACACTTGGGTTGATTCCCAAAGCTGAGGAAGGGTCGAGGCAGTCAAGAAGTATTGGGCCTGGCTATGAGACCCTGTAAGACTGCTGCGGCAAATCCAGCTCTGGATTTAGAAAAAAAAATAGGTAAGTGGTAATGCTTGGTAAAGGTGTGTACAGAATTCCAGGTTGCAGCTTCCAGGATGTCCCTAGTAGGGATTCCCCTGAGAAATGCTGTAGAGGTTGAGGTAGCCCTAGTGGATTGAGTTCTGATCAACTGTGGGGAAGGTTTTTCATGGTGTTTGTAGCAGAAATGGATGGAGTGTGCTATCCCTTTGGAAATGGTTTGCTCTGAAATGGCTTTGCCCTCTGCACCTGTAGCAAAGCTGACTAGCAGCTGGTCAGATTTTATGAACGGTTTAGTTCTGTTATGGTAGAACCTGAGCTGTCTGTGCGCGTCCAAGGAGTGCAGAATCCTTTCCCCTTTATTCTGAGGATTAGGGAAAAAGGTTGGTAAATGGATGGACTGGTTTAAAGCCACACTGGACACCACCTTGGGCATAAATGATGGGTTAGTTCTGAGGGAAATCCTGTCCACATGGAAAATAATGAAGGGCTCCACAGCCATTAGTGCCTATAACTCAGAAACTCTTCTTGCTGAAGTGATGACCTATGACTAGAAGTAAGGCTGTCTTCCAAGAGAGAAACTAACTCTGCTGCAGCAGCAGGCTCAAAAGGGGGAAGCATGAGCTTCTCTACTACAAAGTTAAGGTCCAAGGCAGGGTTGGGAGCTCTCCTCGGGGACCTTAAATTGTTAGCACCTCTCAGGAATTGTTTGAGAGGGTGAGAAAATAGAGGTGGCTCAGTATTGTAATGAGCAGAAATGGCAGAGGCATGAATTTTAATAGATGAGGAGGACAGACCTTTGTGGAGTAGCGCTGCTAGGTAATACAGGATTTGAGGTAAGGTGGGCACAGCTGTGTCATTTCCTTGAGACTGGCTCCAAGAACAACATCTTTTCCACTTTTCTGAATAGGATTTCCTAGTACTAGGCCTCCTGGACTCAAGGATGACGTCCCATCATTTGTTTGCTGAGGTTTGCTGGTGGTGTATTCAGGGAATAAGCCAGGCTGCAATGTTCAGGGTTTGCAGCTGTGGATGCAAAATCTGTCCCTCCTGCTGGGACAGCAGGGAGGGGGGTCTGATGTAGGTGCCAGGGTGGCACTGCTGTCAGACTGCATAGGAGTGGGTACCAGTGCTAGAGAGGCCAATCTGTGGCAATAAGGATTGTCCTTGGCCTGTTTGATCTTGAGTAGTAATTTTGAGAGGAGAGGCAGAGGAGTAAAGGCATAAATTGAGAGGTTTTTCCATGTAAAGGATAGGGCATCCACTTTCCACGCTTGGCTGTGGGGATTTCTGGTGCAAAACTTGCTCAATTGATGGTTTAGGGGGGAGGCAAAGAGGTCCACCTCTGGTGTCCAACTGTGGATTAGAAGTTTGAATGAGTTGGGTTCCAGCTTCCACTCGTGTGGGTCCAGTAGATTTCTGCTTAAGTCGTATGCCAGTGAATTTTGCTTGCCTGGCAGGAAATGAGCTTGCAGCTGCACCTGGCTGCTCAAGGCTGTGTTCCACAGGGCCATGGCTAAAGTGCAGAGTGGGTAGGAATAAGTTCCCCCCTGCTTGTTTATGTACCACGTAACTGTGGTGTTTGCCTATCTTTATCAGTTGTTGTCCTGGAAGGATAAGGTATTTGAAGGCTGTCAGAGCATTCTGTACAGCTAACATTTCTTTTTGATTTATATGCAGAGGAATTTGTTCTGGGCTCCATTTGTCTTGAATGCATTTGCCTGCCATGTGAGCCCCACATGCATAATCTGATGTGTCTGTTGCCAGGGCATGGGCGGCGAGAGGTTGAGTGAAAGGAAGTCTCTTGTGGTTGCATGCCTCTGCCCACCAAAGGAACTCAGCCCTTAGACAAGGAATGACAGGAATCAGTATTTCCAGGTTCTGAGAATGTTGACACCAGAGACATTTTAAGTACCACTGAAGTCTCCTCATATGCAGTCTTGCATATGGAATTAATAGAATGCATGAGGCCATGAACCCTAGGGCTTGCAGTATTTTTCTTGCAGATAGCAGGGTTTTGGTGGCCATTAGTTTGAAGTAGTTTGTCAAATAAACCTCTTTTTCTGGTGTTATGAATGCCATCTTGGAAGTTGTGTTCAAGCTTTCTCCCAGGAATACAATCTTTTGGCGGGGCACCAGTTGTGATTTCTGTTTGTTGATGGTGTACCCCAGAGAAGTTAGAGGTCTCTTTACAAATGCCAGGTGCTGAAGCAGCAATTCCTGACTGACCGCCTGAATCAGGTAATCGCCCAAGTATGGGTAGATTTGAATATTTCTCTGTCTGCAGTATGAAATGGCTGAAGCCAGGCACTTTGTGAATACCCTGGGCACAGTAGATAAGCCAAAGGGAACTGATAGTGTACAGATCCTTCCCTGAAATGTAGATATTTCCTGCAAGATTCCCTTATGGGGATGTGCAGATAAGCTTCTTTTAAGTCTAGGGTGACTAACCAGGCGTCCTTGGCTAGCATAGGAAGAAGCTGTTGAAAAGTCAGCATTTTGAATTTTGGGACCACCAAGAAGGTTTGGGAATTGACAGATCTAGGATAAGGCAACAGGAACAGTCTGGAGTAGAAACCATGTCCCATTTGCTCTATTGGCACAGGTTGAATAGCCCTGATATTGAGAAGAGAAAATACTATTTATTGTAAATTGTAATGATTCTAAATTGAGTAATTTACTTCAGGAGGTAGAACACATGAACAAACTTATCAAAAAGGATGCGTTGTTTCCACAATGGGAGAAGTTGTATTGCAAGCAGTATGACTATGCTGAAAACAACTGTAAGAAAGTTTTTGATAGAAAGTGTAGGAAACTACAGAGCGATATGTCCCAATATGAGAAAGGAATAGTATATAGGTGGAATGTCAGACAGGATGGGGAGAAAAACAAGGATATGAAGCATGTTGCTAATCAAAACGCTTCACATTTACATCAGTTTGAGGAAGAATTTTTTTTAGAAGAGGGGAGGGATCACACCTGGCAACCAGTAAAACAGAAAGGGAAGGGGAAATACAGATGGAACAGATACAGGCAATATTAGAAGGATCCACCGGAACCTCTGATGGTAATGTACATATGGTAGGCCTGGAGAGTCCTTTGATTCACACTACAGATTTTAGGAATGGTTGTGCATCTAATAGCATACTTCATACCAGTGGGGAAGTCAAGATATATAATTATAGCACATACAAAGTCATACCCGAGTTATTTCAAGTATTTTCGAAGGGTATGAAGTTCATTCCGGACAAATCTTTGGATATTATTGACACACTGGTAGTATTCAAGTTATTTTTGAGAAAAGTGAATCTCGGGGCGTTTTTCAATCACAGTTCCTCACAGCAAGGATCTATGGGAGATTTGAGAAAGAAAATTGCATTTACCCCCCCATGTTCAAAACACTGATATCCTTTGAAAATGTGATTAATACAGAAATGTATGCTTTATACAACAAATATAAGCACAACAAAAGTGACCGTGTCATGAGTCAACAAGTCTATTCCATCATAGACTCATTATGTGAACAAAATATTAGAATTATGTCAGCCGACAAAGGGGGAGGAATTGTATTATATGATCAAGAAAAATATACAGGTAAAATCTTTGAATTGTTAAACAACTCTTTGCAATATGAAGCCTCTTCCCTCAATCAGGTGAATATAGCGCATGGTAGAATAGACTCGTACCTGGAGGAATTTCTGTTAGAAAACAGAATAAATGAGGACTTATACAAGTTCCTAAAAGTAGAATTTCCTATTTTGGCTACTATTACAGGAATCCCTAATGTGCACAAAAATCTCCTGGATCCCCCATTTAGACATATAATTTCAGGAAGTTCCAGTAAAGCCTTTCCTTTAGGTAGAGTTATACATCATAGATTGAAACATATGTATAATACTATTGCACACATCATGAAGGATTCCTGGGAATTCTTGGGAATATTTAAACAAGAGTTATGGAGTCCCAACCTTGTGTTTGTTACTATTGACATACAGGATCTTTTTTCCTGTATTCCCAAGAATGATGGTATCAATAGATTTCACAACAGTTTATGCAACCATAGTGGATTAGGACAGGATGACATCTCCCTGCTTACAGAATTTATGGACATAGTACTTGATCATAATTACATCTATTATGAGGGGGAGTACTATAGACAGAGGACTGGCGTAGCCATGGGTGCAGCCTGTGCCCCCCATGTACGCCAATCTCGTACTTCTCGATTGGGAGAATGAATTTGTTTTGCAATCCACCTGGATGCTATACATCAAAAGATATGTCTGGTATCTGGACGATATCTTTGTCCTTTGGGAAGGAGATATGAACAAACTCATTGAATTTGTAGATTATATTAATCACACCACTAGTTACCTTAAGTTTACCTATCAGTTTGATACAGGGGGGGGGATCAACTATCTTGATGTGTATCTATACAGTGATGGTAAGTCCTTCCAGTCCCGGATTTTTAGGAAGGACACATACAGGAACGGATATTTGCATTTTGACAGCGCCCACTCCTATCTAACTAAACGGAGTATAATTAAGGGGCAGTGCATTAGAGCTGCCAGAATGACATCAGTTAAGGAATGCATGTTGCAAGAATTATTATATATTGGCAGTTTATTTATGGATAAGGGATATCCTTCTGTTATGATCAAAGATGTGATTTCCTATGTATCTCAAGAATGGGGTAGAAAGTATCCGCCACTCCTAGGTATTGGACTTCAGAATACCAAGGAGGGAAACAATAATATTAATACTAACACCAGTACCAGAAATGACAATTATACTAAAGCATGCATATTAAAATATGGCAGGCATACGAAGGAAGTAAAGGACATTATTATGTCCAATTGGAACATATTGACAAGCGATGCTACTATAAAGGAGAAAGTACCCCATAGACCCCAATTTGTATATAAAACAGGGAATAATTTGAAGAGAATAATTGAAGTTAAATCCAGTTACCAGAGGAAAGGGATGACACACAAAGCGGGTACAAAGAAATGTGGACACTGTAATTATTGCAGATACATATTTGAAGAACTTTCTATCACTTTAAGCAATAACATAAGAAGCAAGGTGAGATTTTGTCATGGAAATTGTCATACTCAGCATTTAATATATTTAGCAATATGTGATACATGTATGAATTATTACGTTGGAAAAACCGATCGCTGTTTGAAAAACAGAATCTATGATCACATGTATTGTATTAGAAAACATGATACCAATAATGCTCTGTCCCGTCACCTGATTAATAGCTCAGATTGTACTGGCTTCAAATTTGCCATCCTGGAAGTGGTTTTACCTAACCCTATAGGGGGAAATATTAAGGCAGTGGTGAGTGAAAAGGAAATTAAGTGGCAGATAAGACTTAATGCAGCCACATCCCCTGGACTCAATGAAATGATTCCTACCAAACCTTTGGTTAGAGTATAAGATAATACATGCATATATTTAGTTTACTTAGACATCACATATTGTCATTTACTTGGTTCACCAGTTTTTTTACTTTTTTTTTTGGTTACACAGGTTGTATAGTGCAATATTTTTAGTTTCAGTTTCATTCCATACATAGTTCTTTCTTATTACAACAATTATGATAGTTTCCTAAAATGTTTTATGTTACAATGTATATAAGACATGAATTTTGATGCATAGTTCTGATATAGTCACTGTTCAATTTTCATAAATGCATATAGTTTGTATAGTATAAAATGTAAGTCAAGGATATAGTATCAGTCTTTTACAATTGCTTAGTTTTTTGTTTTATTTAGTATTGTCATGTGGCATTAGACATGTGTCTAAATGTGATATTTTTATTGAATTGTGTTTATATATATATTGATTTTGTACACATTCATAGATATTTTAAAAGTTTTTTAAAGCACCAAGCTGGATAGAAATGAGAGGCTTTTAATTATTTAATGCTAGTCTAGTCATTAATTGAATAATTAGTGCAAATGGCGTTTTTTTCAGTATATAAGGGAGTGAGTCTTTGTGTAATGTGTTCTGATGAAGTCTTTTTATATGGATGAAAGCGCTTAACATTGTCGTTTGTGGTCTAAATAAAGAGTACTGTTTTGGTGCAAGAATCCAGTCTCTCCTGGAATTATTTGCTGCCACATCGGTGGCTAGTTTTGGTTTTCATTTGTTGGATTCCAGGAACTATTTCTCATTTTCGTAGTCTGCTGGCTTATCAAAGCCATTTCGGAATACGAAGAACGAGAGCGAAAGAATTTAGTGACAAAGATAGCCTGACAACGAATACTTTGGGTGTTAAGGCACAAAAACTACAGCAAGGAATGTTGTGGTCTGGGCCTAAACAGATGACACAGTAAGAATGAAAATCTCTGAGGTATTTGCTTTCCACAGGCAAGACAATTGTTAACTTTTTCTGACACTGGTTAGAGCAAGAAAAAAAGAATCCCCAATGGGGTACTTCGCTTTAGAGGACTTCAGGGTTGAAACTCGAAAAACGAAAACTTCAGGAAGCGGCCAACCAGCACTTGCTAAAGTACAGTTGTGTACATTTACCATAAATATAGATGTTCAAGTGTATTCACTGTTGCAGTCCTAACATATGGGTTATCCGGCTCCCGGTAGCCCTCAGTCGGCCTGAATACCAGAGTCCTTGGTATATGCCGTCGGCTGTCAACTGATGTCAGAACGTCAGGTATAAAAGCGAGGCGACTGACGCCATTTCCTCAGTTTTTCTTACCTTAACTGTCAGGAGCCCCCAAAAAAAGGCTAAACCAGGAAACACACACCCTGGAAACATGCCATCCAAAAATAACACAGCTAGTCTGTGCCTTATGAAAAAAAGGGGGAATGGAGGGTGGGAAACCAGGACTGCAAAGTACAGTTGTGTACACTTACCATAAATGTAGATGTTCAAGTGTATTCACTGTTGCAGTCATTAGATTTGGGTAATCTGCTGGCAGGTTGCCCTCAGTCAGCCTGATTAACGAAGTCTTGGGTCCTGCATCGGTTGCTGACTTTTTCCATGACGTCAGGTCATCAGGGGTATAAAACATGCAGCAGATGCCATTGTCAGTTTTTCTTGCCCCAGATGTCAGGTGCCCCCCTAATGGGGAGCAAACACAAAAACACAAAGGTATACCTCCAACCAAAAGCAAATACACCAAAAAGGCTTTTAAGCATAGTAAAGGAAAAGCGAGGAATAGTCAGAAAAAAACTAGGGGGCTGGAGGGAGGGTAATAGAAGGCGTCTGGTAGGCCAAGAGGAAGGGATTAGGAAATCCCAAAGAGTTATTACTGCAACAGTGAAAGGCACCATCCACTGCCGGCCTAGGCCAAAAGAGAGTTACCACAATGATCTTTATATGGTCCTTTAGGATAACCCTGCATATCAGCGGAAAGGGCAGAAAAGCATATAGGAACATTCCTGTCCAAGGAAAGGAAAATAATAGTTGTGTAAAATCTTATCATAACCATAGATGTCCTTTTCGTTCATGTTGCAGTACTCGCAGTACATTTGTGTACACTTACCATAAATGTAGATGTTTGAGTGTACTCACTGTTGCAGTCATCACATTTGGGTTATCCCTGCCAGGGTAGCCCACAGCCGGCCTGAATACCAGAGACTTAGTATTTCTACGTCGGCTGCTGTCACTTGAAGACTGACGTCAGTGGTATAAAGTAAGGCAGCCGACACCATTACATCAGTTTTTCTTGCCCTCACCTGTCAGAAGCCCCCAAAGTAGGAGGCCATGTTCTGGTGGAAGAACACCACCAGTGGAAAATAAATACCAATATGTCCCCTTGTAAGGAAAGGAGAACAACAAGGAAGAATGGTAACCAAAGGAGAAAGAGAAAAAAGGGGGATGGAGCGAGGGAAACCATGACTGCAACAGTGAATACACTCAAAAGTACAGTTGTGTACACTTACCATAAATGTAGACATTTGAGTGTATTCATTGTTACAGTCATCACAGTTGGGTTATCCTGCCAGGGGTAGCCCTCAGTTAGCCCGAATACCAGAGGCTTAGTATTTCTGTCGGCTGCTGATGTTCCAGGACTGACGTCAGGTCGTTAGTGGTATAAAATCAGGCAGCAGACGCCATTACATCAGTTCTTCTTATCCCAAATGTCAGGAGCCCCCAAATAGGGAGCTAGGTTACGGTGGAAGAACACCACCAGTAGAAAGTAAATACCAAAATTCCCCGTAAGGAGTGATGAACAGAGAGAAAGAGACAAGGGGGATGGAGGGTGGGGAAACAAGGATTGCAACAGTGAATACACGCGAACATCTACATTTATGGTAAGTGGTACACAACTGTACTATGTTCTACGTGTTTCACTGCTGCAGTCATCACACTTGGGTTGATTCCCAAAGCTGAAGAAAAGGGTGGAGGCAGTCAAGAAGACTGGGTGCTGGCTATGATGCCCTGCAAGACTGCGGCTGCAAAGCCTGTCCTGGATTTGGAGAAGATAGGCAGGTGGTAATGCTGGGTGAAGGTATGAACAACAGAACTCCATGTTGCAGCCTCCAGGATTTCCCTGGTAAGGACCCCTCTGAGAAAAGCTGCAGAGGTGGAGGTTGCCCTGGTGGAATGCATCCTGATTCCCTTAGGAGGCAGTTTCCTGTGGTACTTGTACCACAAATGGATAGTGTCCTATCCATTTGGAGATTGTTTGGATATGGCCTTGCCCTCTGCCCCTGCTGCAAAGCTGACTAGCAATTGATCAGTTTTCCTAAAAGATTTAGTCCTATCTAGGTAGAATCTGAGCTGTCTGTGCACATCTAGAGAATGCAGAATCCTTCCCCCCTTGTTTTGTGGGTTAGGGAAAAAAGATGGGCAAATGAACAAATTGGTTGAGAGCCACACTGTACACCACTTTAGGCATGAAAGTTGGATTAGTCTTGAGGGAGACCCTGTCAGCATGAAAAATGATGAAGGGCTCTGCAGCCATGAGTGCTTGCAGCTCTGAAACTCTTCTAGCTGAAGTGATGGCCTGAAGCAAGGCTGTTTTCCAAGAGAGGAATTTTAACTCTGCTGAAGCTGCAGGCTCAAAGGGGAGTAGTGTGAGCTTTTCCAACACAAAGTTAAGGTCTCAAGCTGGGGTAGGAGCTCTTCTGGGTGGCCATAAATTGTTAGCCCCCCCTTAGGAACTGCTTGATGAGAGGGTGAGAAAAGAGAGGTGGCTCTGTGCTGTAATGAGCAGAGATGGCAGAGGCATGCATTTTAACAGAAGAGAAGGACATGTCCCTGTGAAGTAGGTCTGCTAGGTAATCCGGGATGAGAGGTAGGGAGGGCTGTGCTGTCTCACCTCCTTTAGCCTGGATCCAGGTGCAATACCTTTTCCACTTGTCAGCATAGGATTTTCTAGTGCTGGGGAGTCTGGCTTCACGTATAACATTCAGGACTTGCTTGCTTAGGCTGGCAACTGGAGGAGCGGTCAGGGAATAAGCCAGGATGCCAGGTTCAGGGTCTGCAATTGTGGATGCATGAATTCTCCATTCTGCTGGGTCAGACGAGTTGAGATCTGAGGTAGATACCATGGATGCAGGGGTGACAGACTGCACAGCAGTGGGTACCAGTGCTGGCATGGCCAGTCTGGGGCAATCAAGATTGCTCATGGTCTTTCCTCATTTTGAGTAGTACCCTTGTAAGTAGAGGTAGAGGGGGAAATGCATAGATCGAGAGGTTTACCCAATGGAAAGATATGGCATCCACTTTCCAGGCCTTGCTGTGAGGTTCCCGGGTGCAGAATTTGCTAAGCTGGTGATTGCTGTGGGAAGCAAAGAGGTCCACCTTCGGGGTGCCCTATTTCTGGGTTACCAGGTTGAAGGTGCTATGGTCTAGCTGCCACTCGTGTGGGTCTAAGAGGTTTCTGCTTAAGATGTCTGCCATAGAGTTTTGGGAGCCTGGCAGGAATTGTGGTAGCAAGTGAATCTGCATGGCTGAAGCCGTGTGCCAAAGGGTCATGGCTAGCCTGCAGAGGGGATAAAAGTGAGCTCCTCCCTGCTTGCTGATGTACCACATCACTTTGGTGTTGTCTGTTTTGATCAGTAGTGGCCCCATGGAGTGTAAAGGTCTGAAAGCTGTCAGAGCGTGCTGAACAGCTAGCATCACTTTTTGATTGATATGCACATGTATCTGATTTGGGCTCCAATAGCCTTGAATGCACCTGCCGTACAGGTGTGCACCCCAGGCATAATCTGATGCATCTGTGGTTAGGGTCTGGGCGGCGTGGGATTGTGAAAATGGAAGGCCCTTGTTGTGGTTGCATGCTGCTGCCCACCAAAGAAAATCTTTCCTTAAACACGGTATCGTAGGTATGATAGTTTGCAGGTCCTGGGAGTGTTGACACCAAAGGCTTTTTAGGTACCAATGAAATTTCTACATATGCAGTCTGGCATATGGATTGAGTAGAATGCAGGATGCCATGAACCCTAGAGCTTGCAGGATTGTCCTTGTGGATAACTGGGTTCTGGTGGCTAGTTGAGAGAAGTAGCCTGTTAGGCTTGTTTTTCTGGAGTAAGGAATGCCATCTGGGATGCTGTGTCCAGGCTTGCTCCCAGGAATAGAATTTGAGTGGGGGCTAGTTTGGATTTCTTTTCGTTTATAGTTTACCCCAGGGAGGTCAGTAGGTCCTTTACAAAGGTCAGGTGCTGCAACAGCTTTTCCTGACTGACTGCCTGAATCAGGCAGTCGTCATAGTAGGGGTAAATTTGAATATTCCTTTGTCTGCAAAAAGCAATGGCTGCAGCCAAGCATTTTGTGGAAACTGAGAACAGTGGATAAGTCAAAGGGCAGTGCAGAGAAATGAAAGTGCATAGATCCTGCCCTGAAACGTAGATATTTCCTGCAAGAATCTCTGATTGGTACATGCAGATAGGCCTCTTTTAGGTCTAGGGTGGCTAACCAAGCATTCTTGGATAGCACAGAAAGAAGCAAGGGTGAGCATTTTGAATTTTGGAATCACCAAGAAGGCGTTTAGAATTGATAGATCGAGGATTGGGTGCCAGGGCACCTTTTTTGGGTACCAGGAAAAGCCTGGAAGAGAAACTTTGGCCTATCTGGTCTGCAGGAACAGGACTGTATTGCCCTCATGGAGAGCATGGAAATAACTTGGTTTTGGGCCTCTGCCCACTGGTTTGGAGGAAGATCTGGGAACCCTTCTGAGGTTGGCAGAGTGTGGACATAAAATTTGTATCTCTGGGACACTATGTTGAGGACCCATCAGTCGTTGGTGATGGAGGCCCAGTTTGTTGCATGGGAGGAGAGTTTTCCTCCTAGGGGCACAAGCAGGTGGGCAGAGGTAAGGGTGGAGTTAAGTCATTATGAGTTCTTTCCATAAAGGGGTGGCTTAGCACTCCCTGCTTTTGCTTAGATCCCTGTATTCCCTGGGACTGCTGTCTGGGGGGGGGGGGGGTCTGCTTCTCCTAGATCTTGTCTAAGCTGGCCTTGAGGGGACCAGAAAGGACCAGTGCTTGGAGGGAAAATGCCTACTGAACCTTGGAGGCTGGACCTGCAAGAATTCTGTCTGCATAGATTTAGCTTTTTCTTCCATCTATAAGACCTCTTCTGCCTAGGAGCCAAACAAATTGTCTTTGTTCAATGGTGCGTCCAATAGTTTTGATTTGACATGGTATGGCAAGGTCTGTTCCTTATGCCAAGCATGCCTTCTAAGTACAGAACCTGTGACTGCTGCCCTGCAGGATGCTTCTAGGGTGTCAAAGCCACACTGCAAGGCATGTTTAAAAACTTGGCTTGCAGAATGCATAAGCTTCTGTTAATTCTTTCTTTTTTGCACAAGCCAGAAAGGTAGATATTTTTGTTTAAGAAATTCCATTGTATGTTGCTAGTATTTCAGCAAGTGGAACTGACAATTTGAGTTGCAGAGGTGCATACTTTTTTACCCAATCTGTCTAAAGCCCGGGAATCCCTGTTTGAGGGGGTGGGATTCTTAGCTGTGGTTGCTTTTATTCCTTTAGGTCCTTGGGAGATGACCTCTGGGTCAGCAGTAGGATTTTTGAAAAGAAATTTGTGAGAGTCAGGGACTCTAATACCAGTCAGGCTTCCTGAGAGCAGGTGGGACGGAGTCCGGAGTTGAACTGGATTCCATAAAATCATCATCCACAACATCCAGGACATGAGGATTGGCTAAAGGTCTGTGCTGTGGTAAAATTAAGAGTTCCCTGAGTCACTTTTTGGACTGAGGATAGTCTTGACATTCCCATTGGAAATGCTCTCTTAAAGTATGTAGGATTTCACCAAATGAAAAATCCCCTGGAGGAGAGGCAGAAGGAATGGATTCCTCTGCATGGGAATCCTCATAAGCAGACAAGGGTTGCATGTCTTCATAATCAGAAACCTCAGAGTCATCGTACTCATGGTCAGATAAAACTGCTGGGGACAAGTCTCTTTCTTTTGTAAGGGGTAGGCTTGGCTTCCCCTAATGTGCATAATAAGGTCTTCTGCCAGTTTAAGCATTTGAGTTTGAGGCATAGAAGCAGGTGCTTGAGCTTGGGTAGTCTGTGTTTTAGGTGTAATTCGTACCCTGGGCCTTAAAAACTCAGTAGTTTTAGAAAGAACTGAAGATACGAAAGAAGTCATCGGTTTGTGTCGAATATTGGTAGTGAGAAGAACCTTCCTTGGAAGCCGGTGCCTGCTCAGCGGCTCCGGACCAGTCAAAGGTAGACACATCCGCAGGATCCTTAGTCAAAGTCGTCTCTCGCAGCATACAGGACTCCTAACGGGTCTCGGTAGCGGCCTGCAAATCCACAGAAGCGGGCAATCAGGGGCTGTGAAAGCGCCTCACTGAGGACTGGCAAACTGGCGGCTAGCTTAATGGAAGTTTCGGTAGTTTTGGACCTGTGCGGTTTGTCTCTGTCTTTATCCTTATGTTTTTTCGGAAGATCGGTAGTCGGATGGCTTACCGAAGCCATTTTGGAATACACAGAGAGAGAGCAAAAACAATGTAGCTACAATAAGGGCCCAATGACATATAGTTCTGGCATTGAGCAAAGCACAAAACCGACAGTGACGGGCATCGTGGTCTGGGCCTAAACAGGTGACGCAGTAAGAATGGAAATTTGTTTTCCACAGGCAAGACAATTGTTAACTTTTTCTAACATCGGTTAGAGCAAGAAAAAAAGGATCCCCAACGGGGTACTTGGCTTTAGAAGACTTCAACTTCAATTCGGAAATGAAAACTCAGGTAGCGGCTGCCCAGCACCTGTGCAAACTGCTTCTGCTTTGGGCTCCTCAGCAAGAAAGACTGATATAAAATCAGGCAGCTGACACCATTACACCACTAATGACCTGACGTTAGTCCTGTAGCAACAGTAACCGACGCAGAAATACTAAGCCTCTGGAATTCGGGCCGTCTGAGGGCTACTCCTGGCAGGATAACCCAAGTGTGATGACTGCAACAGTGAAACACGAACATCTACATTTACGGTAAGTGTACTCAACTATACTATGTTCTTCATGTTTCACTGCTGCAGTCATCACATTTGGGTAGATTCCCAAAGCTGAGAAAATGGGTGGAGGCAGAGAAGGAAGCTAGGGGCTGGCTAGGATGCCCTGCAAGACTGCAGAGGTAAACCCTGCCCTGAATTTGGAGAAGAGAGGCAGGTAGTAATGCTTGGTGAAAGTTTGAACAGATGTCCAGGTGGCAGCCTCCAGGATGTCCCTGGTAGGGACTCCTCTGAGGAAAGCTGCAGAGTTGGAGGCTGCTCTGGTGGAGTGTGTCCTGACCCCCTTGGGGCGAGGCTTAACATGCTGTTTTGTAGCAGGAATGGATGCAGTGTGCTACCCATTTGGAAATAGTTTGCTTGGAGATGGCTTTGCCTTCTGCCCCATGTAGAAAAGCTAACCAACTGATCAGACTTTCTGAAGGATTTAGTCCTGTCCAGACAGTATCTGAGCTGTCTGTGCACATCTAGAGAGTGAAGAATCCTTTCCCCTTGTTCTGGGGATTAGGAAAGAAGGTGGGCAAATGAATGGATTTGGTTAAGAGCCACACTGGACACCACCTTGGGCATGAAGGATAGGTTAATTCTAAGGGATACCCGATATGCATGGAAGATGAAGGGTTCCACAGCCATGAGTTCTTGCAGCTCAGAGATTCTTCTGGCTGAAGTGATGGCCAGAAGGAAGGCTGACTTCCAGGAGAGAAATTTTAGCTCTGCAGAAGAAGCTGGTTCGAAAGGAGGCAGGGTGAGCTTTTCACAGACAGAATTAAGGAACCAAGTTGGTCTTGGTGTCCGTCAGGGGGAGGCCTCAAATTGCTAGCCCCTTTGAGGAACTGTTTGATCAAAGGGTGTGAGAAAAATGGCTGCTCAGTGGGAAAGTGAGCAGAAATATCAAAGGCATGAATTTTAATAGAGAAAGAGACCACTTTGTAGTATGGTCATTAGGTAATCCAAGATGAGAGGGGGATGGAGGATTAGCCTGGATCCAGGTGCAGAACCTTTTCCATTTATCTGCATAAGACTTTCTGGTGCTAGCGCGTCTGGCCTCATGGATAACATCTAGAACCTGTGTACTGAGGACGGCAGATTGGTTCGGGGTTAGGGAATAAGCCAAGCTGCCAAACTGAGTGCCTGCAATTGGGGATGCATAAATTCCCCTTCCCTCTGCATTAGGAGGTTTGGAATCTGAGGAAGATGCCATGGAAGCAACGTGGACAAGCTGCACAGGAAGGGGAGCCAGTCTGGAGCTGTAAGAATGGTCCTTGTTTTTTCCTTCCTTATTTTGAGCAGTACCCTGGGATTAAGAGGAAGGGGAGGAAATGCATAGACCGAGAGGTTGACCCAGGGGAAGGATAGGGCATCCACTTTGGTTGGTGTGGGAGGCAATGAGGTCGACCTTCGGGGCTCCCCATTTCTGAGTTATTGGGGTGAAGGTACTTCTGTTGAGCTGCCACTCTTGTGGGTCCAGAAGGTTTCTGCTTAATTGGGCTGCCAAGGATTTGAGAGAGCCTGGTAAGTATTGTGCTAACAGGTGTAGTTGCATGGAAGAGGCTGTGAGCCAAAGGGTCATGGCCAGCCTGCATACAGGGTAGGAGCGAGCCCCTCCCTGCTTGTTGATGTACCACATCACAATGGTGTTGTCCGTTTTGATCAGGAAAACCCCTGGAGAGAGAAGGGATTTGAAAGCTATCAAGGCATGCTGCACGGCCATCATCTTTTTGACTGATGTGCAGGGGAGATTTGCTGTGGGCTCCCATTGGCCCTATATGCACCTGCTGTCCTGGTGTGCCCCCCCAAGAATAGTCTGATGAGTCTGTGGTGGGGATCTGGCCGGCAGGGGGTTGGGGAGAAGGGCAGTCCCTTGTTGTGGGAGCATGCTGTTGCCCACCAAAGAAATTCCTTTTTCAGGCAAGGAATTATAGGTAGAAGAGTTTCCAGGTCTTGAGAGTGTTGACACCAAAGGCTCTTTAGGTACCACTGAAGTTTTCTCATATGCAGTCTGGCATATGGAATGAGGAGAATGCAAGATGCCATGAACCCCAGAGTTTGCAGGATTTTCCTTGCAGAAAGCTGGGGCCTGGTGGCCAGTTGAGAGAAGTGGGCTGTCAGGAAAACTTGTTTTTCTGGTGTAAGGTATGCCATCTGGGATGCTATGTCCAGACTTGCTCCAGGAAGATTATCCTTTGGGTGGGCACCTGCTTTGATTTCTTTTCGTTGATTGTGTACCTTGGAGAGGTTAGTAGATTATTTACAAAGGCCAGGTGCCTGAGCAGCTTTTCCTGGCTATCTACCTGAATAAGGCAGTCGTCTAAGTAGGAGTAAATTTGAATATTTCGCTGTCTGCAAAAGGCAATAGCTGGAGCCAGGCATTTTGTGAAAACTCTGGGAGCAGTACATAAGCCAAAGGGAAGCACAGATAACTGAAAGTGTTGAGATCCTGCCCTGAAGCGGAGATATTTTCTACACGATTCCCAGACAGGAAAGCCTCTTTTAGGTCCAGGGTGGCTAGCCAAGCGCCCTTGAAGAGCATGGGTAACTGCTGCTGGAGAGTGAGCATTTCGAATTTTGGGATCACCAGGAAGGTGTTTAGAGTGGACAGATCGAGGATGGGGAGTCATGTGCCCTCTTTACTGGACACCAGGAAAAGCCTGGAGTAAAAGCCTTGGCTTATCTGTTTTGCAGGAACGTGCTCTACTGCCCTCAGAGAGAGCAGGGAAAGAATTTGCTTTTGATCCTCTGCCCACTGATTTGGTGGTAGGTCTGGGAACCCTTTTGGGGTTGAAAGGGTGTGGAAATAGAATTTGGGCAGAGGGGAGGTCAGGAGGAGGTGAGTCATTGTGAGTTCTTACCATAAGGGGGTGGCTTAAAACGCTCTGGTTTTGAAGCGGAGGTAGTCCACTGCTTAGATCTCTGCATTCCCTGGGGCTGCTGTCTGGGGGGGGGGGGGTCTACTTCCACAGGGCCTAGGCTGGGCCTGTTTACTCGGAACAGGAAAGGACCAGCGCTTGGGCCAGCGCTTGGAGGGACAATGCCTGCTGAACCTAGGGGGCTGGACCTGTAAGAAATCTTTAACTGTTTGCATAGATTTTGCTTTTTCTTCCATCTTTTTAAGACCTCTGCTGCTTTAGTGCCAATAAGTTGTATTTATGCAAGGGGGCATCCAACAATTTAGATGTGACATGGTCTGGCAGGGGTTGTTCCTTAAGCCATGCATGTCTTCTAAAGACAGATCCAGTGACTGCTGCCCTGCAGGAAGCTTCTAAGGTGTCAAAACCACAGTGCAAAGTGCGTTTAGTCACTTGACTTGTAGAATGCATTAAGCCTTGTAAATCTTTAGATTCCGCCCAAGCAAGAAAGGAAGACATTTTTTGTTTAAGGAGTTCCAAGGTATGCTGCTGATATTTAAGCATATGGAACTGACAATTAAGTGCCCTGATAGCAAGAGTAGCTGAGATGTATACTTTTTTACCCCATCTGTCCAATCCTCGGGAATCCTTGTCCAAAGGAGTGGGATTCTTAGCAGAGGTTGCTTTAATCCCTTTAGGCCCTTCAGACATGACCTCAGGGTCAGCTGTAGGATTTTTAAAAATATATCTGTGCGAGTCAAGGACTCTGTAGTACTGGTCTGATTTTCTGGGAGCAGGAGGGTAGGGCATCAGGAGTCAAGCTGGATTCAAGGAAAACATCATCCACCACATCCAGGACTGGGGGGATGGCCAAGAGTCTGTGCTGCGGAAGGTCTAAGAATTCCCTGAGTCTCTTTTTAGACTGAGGGTAATCCCGACTCTCCCATTGGAAATGCTCCCTTAAAGTATGCAGTGTTTCTCCAAAGGAAAAATCCTCTGGGGGAGAGGCTGAAGGAATGGAATCCTCTGCACCAGAATCCTCAAAAGTGGAGTGCATCAGATTCATCTGACTCTTGTTCAGACAAAACTACTGGAGAGAGAACTTTCTTTTTGAGGGGGTTTCCTGGCTTCCACTGATCAGCATGACAAGGTCTTCCCCCATTTTAAGCATTTGAGACCGAGCCAAGGAAGCAGGCGTCTGAGAGTGGGTAGTCTGTTTCTTGGGTGTAGTTTGAACCCTAGGCCTAAGGAACTCTGCTGTTTTCGAAAGAACGGCAGTTGCGAAAGAAGACGTCAGTTTGTGTCGAGATTCGGTTGTGTGAAGGACTTCCTTGGAAGCCGGTGCCTGCTCAGCAGCTCCGGACCCATCCAAGGGAGAGACGAGTGCAGGATTCTTAGACAAAGAAGAGTTTTGTGGCATACTGGACTCCGAAAGTGTCTCGGTAGCGGCCTGCAAATCAACTTAAGTGGGAATCAGGGGCTGCAAAGTACCTCACTGAGTACCAGAGGACTGACTACTAGCTTAACAGAAGCGTCGTCGGTAGGTTTGGACCTGTGCAGTCTCTGTCTTTATCTTTACGTTTTTTTCAGATGATCAGTAGTCGGATGGCTTACCGAAGCCATATCGGAATCAGAGAACTACATACGAAAATATCTGGCTACAATAAGAGTCCAACAACGGAGAGTAACACAGAAGTGACAACGGGGGACGTCGTGGTGTGGGCCTAGACAAGTGACGCAGCAAGAGTGGACGTCTCGGTGCGGTATTTGCTTTCCCAGGCGAGACAATTATTAACTTTTCCTAACATCTGTTAGTGCAAGAAAAAAAGGATCCCCAACGGGGTACTCAGCTTTAGAAGACTTCAATTTGGAAACGAACACTCAGGTAGCGGCCGACCGGCACTCGTGCAAACTGCTTCTGCTTCGGGCTCCACGGCAAGAAAGACAGATGTAATGGCATCGGCTGCCTTACTTTATACCACTGATGACCTGATGCAAGTCCTCAAGTGACCGCAACCAACGCAAAAATACTAAGTCTCTGGTATTCAGGCCGGCTGAGGGCTACCCTGGCAGGGATAACCCAAATGTGATGACTGCAACAGTGAAACATGAAGAACATCCTTTGTGTTATCCTCTGCTCTTCTACCTGAACGTCTGGCCAGTACACAAAAGCTTTAGTCACTGCATGGTATGTCTGATGTTGGCCGTAGGGTGCATGGGCCATAAAAGTGACGTCTGCACGTACTTTCCCCAGAAATGAACGCCCCAGTACCAGGACAGTTGCACATGTCCTGTATCATCCAATAAAGCTGGTCATGACCTTTGGGTGAGTGCCACAGCTCAAAGGAAAGAGGAGGGTGGTGGTGGTTTGGAAATGTTTTCCAAGAATCCATGCAGGACTGCCTTAGCAAAACCTGCTGTAGATCTGGAAATGTGGTCCAGTTTGTAGTGTTTGGTGAAGGTATGGACGGATGTCCAGGTAGCTGCCTCTACAATTGAAGTAGTGTCCTGTCCTTTGAAGAAGGTTCCAGAAAAGGTCATGGCTCTAGTGGAGTGGGCTTTAATTTTAGAGTTTGTTTGCCAAGGTAGGTGCAACAAAAGGAGATGGCCTTGGAAATCCAGGCAGAAATGGTCTATTTTGTCACTGCTTTTCCCAGACCTCTGGAGTGAAAAGAGAAAGTAGTGCTCTGATCTCCTAAGGGACTTGGTCTCATCCAAGTAGAATCTTAGTTGTCTGTGAACATCAAGGGAATGCAGGACTCTTCTCACTATCATTCTGGGGAAGTGGGGAAAAAAAAGGTGGGGAGATGAATACATTGATTCAGGGACAGCTCATTAGGCATGAAGGACGGGTTAAACCTTAGGGTCACTCGACCCTTGTGGAAGATTAAAAAGGTGGGGTGGCCATGAGGGCTTGAAGCTCTGACACTCCTGGCTGATGTTAGGGCCACCAAAAGCACAGTTTTCCAAGTACAATATTTTAGAGAAGTTATGGCTACTGGTTCAAAAGGAGTAATGGTGAGCTTCTCTAAAATGGTAGTTCATGTCCCATGGTGGTGAAACTGATCTCCAGGGGGGGGGGCCCCAGAAATGCAGTACCCCCTTTAGGAATAACTTCACTGGAAGTCGGGAGGCATGAGAGTCAAAAGGCAGACCAGCAGAAATAACAGCCAGGTGGGTCTTAACAGAAAAATATGTTAGCGCTGCCTGCTACAATTCACACAGATAGGACTGCACTAAGGAGGACTCTCCTTGAAATGGGTCTAGCTGTCTTAAGACATCAAATAGAGAACTTTTTCCATTTGGACAAATAAGATCTCCTAGTAGAGTTTCCTGGCCTCCTGCAGGACATTAAGCACGTCCTCAGTGTAAAGGTGTCAAAGGGATTAAAACTATCACCTACAGGGTTAGGTTCAGAGACTCCAAGTGGTGATGGATTAGGGATCCCTTGTCCTGTGTGAGAAAGTCCACTCTGTGAGGTGATGATTGCCTCTGGCTAAATCCAGGAGGAGGGGGAATCAATGCTGCCTTGGCCAAAAGGGAGTCACCAACAAGATCTTTGGTTTGTCCTGCTGAATTATCAACAGGACTTTTTGTTAAGAGTGGGGGGGGGGGGGATGCATAGAGAAGGATCCTCTTCCATGAGACAGAAAAGGCATCCGATGCCCTCACTAGGGGTCTGGATGCTCTGGTACAAAAGTGTGGAAGTTGTCTGTTCAGAGGGAAGGCAAACAGATCTATTTGTAGTGTACCCCACCTGTGGACTATGTCCAGGAACACATTCCTGTGTAGCATCCATTTGTGGGCTTGTCACATGGACCTGCTCAAGTTGTCTGCTGGAGTGTTCTGAGCTGAGGAAATGTAGAACTCCTGAAGGGTTGACTCCATGTTGGGCACAATTTCCAGGCCTGGATTGCAAGTCTGCATAGCAAGTAAGATTTTGTTCCCCCGTTTGTTCACATACCAGAAAATTGTAGTGTTGCCTGTGAGCAACTTCAAGGGGCCTTGCTTCAGAATGTGTTGGAAGGCCCTCAGTACAAAGATGATGGACCTCATCTCGCTGATGATGTGTTCCCTCTTGAAGGTGCCTGTCCATGTGCCTTGCACCTTCAAGCTGCCCATGGCAGCTCCCGAACCCAGGTCTCTGGCATCTACGTACATCTACTGGACTGGGGTGAGGGGTTGTAAGGGAAGTCCATGGTTGAGAGAGACTTGATCCCTCCACCAAAGGATCTCCTTCCTTAGGCATGGTAGGAAGGGAATGGTGTGGTCCCAAGGGGTGGGAGGGTTGGGTCCATGTGGACCTCCGGTACCACTGAAGTTTCCTCATGTGGAGTCTTGCCAGTGGCAACATGGGTACAGTAGAGGCCATGTGCTCTAGGAACCAGAGATATTCTCTTGCTGTCATTGCAATAGTGTGGAGAACAGACAGCAGGTATTCCTCCCCTCAGGCTTTCCACCTTTTGGGGTGGAAGGAATGCTCTCACAACTGTCCTGATCCTACACCCCAAGAAAACTCGGTCCTGGGAGAGGTTTAGTTTGGACTTGGGGAAATTGATGTTGAAACCCGAGACTGCAGAAGAGAAATGACTTTTTGAAGATGGATGTGTAGGGAAGTGGAGCAATCTGCCTGGCTCAGGAGGTCGTCCAGGTATGGAAAAATCTGAATTTGTTGGACCCTGCAATAGGGCATCACTGCAGCCAGACACTTGGTGAATACCCTTGGAGCAGTAGATAGTCCAAAGGGTAAAGAAAAGAACTGAAAATGCGAGTAACCCACAGAGAAGCGTCAATACTTCCTGTAAGTGGGCCTTACGGGGATATACAGCTTTGATGTCCAAAGTGGCCACAAACGCCTGAGGCATTAGCAGGGAAGAATCTAGGGCACAAGCATGTGAAAAGTGGGTACCTGTAGAAAGACTGAGGTGGGAGAGGTATAGGATGGGTCTCAATGGGCTGTCTTGTCTTGGGAATAGAAGTAGTCTAGAGTAAAAGCCCTTTCCCTTCTCCGACAGAGTGACAGGTTGGATAGTTCCTTGAGAGAGGAGGCTGTCCAAGACTGTTTGGAAAAGGGGACATTGGTCCTTTAGTGGCTGTGGGATGCCTCTTAAGGAGGAAAGACTGATCCAAGTCATGAAGTAACCCTTTTTTACAAATAAGACCCACTTGTCTGAGGTAATACTTTGCAAGACAGGAAGACGGTCAGAGTCTTTGGAATTGGGGAATGGAATATGGAAGGGGTGGTGAAGGCAAGTAGTCAAGACTACCTGCCCTGTCCAGAAACTGAGGTTTCTGAGCTGGAGTCTGAACAGGCCTGGAAGGAGGCTGCTACTTCCTGGAAGTCTTTTTACTCCTAGAATGAGAAGTAGGAGCAGAAAGTTTTCTGATGAGCTGTGTCTTAGTGGGATAGTTCCTATGGAATTCAGGGATTGGAGATACAAACAAATGCTTTAAATCCTGTAATTTTTTCTCTTTTTGCTGAAGGGTCTTGTAAAGCTCTGCCACTCTGGCCTCAAAATAGGGCAGAATTGTCCAGGGGTGCATCCAAAAGCTTAGCCCTGATATTGTCAGGAAGGGGTTGGAGTCTCAGCCAAGAGTACCACCTGAGCACTGAGGCAGAAGCTGCAGATCTGGTCAGGGCCTATGCAGCATCATAACTGCATCTGAGAGAGAGTGTCTTGTCACTTGAGAGGACAAGAAGATGAGGTCAGACATTTGAGCTTTAATAGGAGTGTATGGGAGATCAGCCAAAAGTTTAGAAACCACAGTCAAAAGGGGCAGGGCATACTCAGTCTGGTAGTTAACAGCCCTAAAGGCCAAAGTGCCAGAGGTGTATACTTTTTTGCCAGTGCATTCTACTGTCTTACTGTCCTTATCAGTAGAAAGGACAGAAGTGGAAGGCAGCAGAATTCAGGGCTAATCTGCAGAGACTGAAATAGTGCCAGGGTCTGCAACAGGGCATTTGATCAGAAATCTGGCTCCTCCTGGGACCTTATAAAAACTGTTGGGCCTGGGGTTGGGGTTCAGTACTTTTAGAGGCTGCATAGGAGGAGTCTAAAAAGGCTAAGATTGTTGGTATGGCAGAAGGTGAAGGGGTATCCATTTGAAAGAGTCCATAATACCTCTTTTGAGCCTCAGTGATTTCAATGGAGTCCCATTTAAAAACAAAACTCACTCATTCGAGAGAGTGTTTCTCCAGAGGTAAGGTCCTCTCCAGGGGAATCTGCCTCAGCAGAGTCCTCCTCTGGAGAGGCATACCCAAGATGGGAAGGCAGTTGAGAGGCATAGGAAAAGGAGCCCTCTGAAGAGGAATCTCAAAAGTAATCAGCTTCAAGTGGAAGAGGATCTCCAGTCAGAGGCCTAGGACTCATAACCGGAAGGCAGCCAGAGGAGAAGCAGCCACTGAATGCCAAAGGGCCAAGAAGGCATTAAATAAGTTATGGGAGAAAGCTTGCCAATCAGGCAGGCTTTCAGAAGGTGGAGAGACATGTTTAGTCTTTTTAAGGAAGACAGGCCTGGAGGGTATAGGGCCCTAGGTTCAGACAGTTGTATACCAGTGGAAGGGCTGGTCTGGATGTCCGTTGCGAGCAGATGTTCCTGCTCGGCGCCTGACATCTACGTAACATCCATGGATGCGCTTTCAGCCCTATGTTCTGTGGCCTCTGAACAGCACCTGCTACACCTGAATCGGCTGGTTCCATACGTTCCTCCGTGTGAACATCAGGTGGAGGAGGGGCAGCAGTAGGTTCAGGCCTGGTAACTTTGGCCTTTTTTTGGTGGTTCAACTGTCTGACCGGACAGCCCTTCCATCACCAGAGCCAGGTGTTTAAGACACTGGTTTTCCAAACAGATGTTTAAGGCATGCAGACAGCTGTGAAGAGTCTTAGGAATGAAAGCCTGACAAATCGTGCAGGTTTTATGGCCATGACTGGGCCCTAGGCAGAAAAGGCAGAGGTCGTGGGCATCCTTATGGGAGATCTGGCGTCTGCACTTACACTTTCCTTTCCTGGATGACTTGAACCTGAGCAGACATGCAGTGACCGAAATAAGAAAAAAGGTCCAAATGAGGTACTTATCTTAAGCACGAAGGATTCGACTGCAGAGTCGGCAGGATGAGCAGACGGTCGACTAACGGCAGAGAAGTTCTGGGGAAGGTATGTGCAGACGTCACTTTTATGGCCCATGTACCCTACGGCCAAGGTCAGATGTCCCACGTATCTTTCAGGGACTAAAGCTTTTGTATACTGGCCGAACATTCAAGTAGAAGAGAGAAGGATAACCCAAAGGTTACGAATATAACATGTGAAAAGAAAGACATCAGGTCTTACAGGCCTTCTTGCTTGTAGTCAGAGCAGAAATTTGCCAAGTGATTCTTGTGAGCGAAGGCAAAATGAATCTATTTTAGGTCTTCCCAATAGCTGGATCAGTTCCTGGAAGACCCCCCGGATTCAATTAAAATTTTTGAGGGTCTGTCCTGGATAGCTTGCCTGCCACACAATTTTGCTCAGATGGTATACAAGATGCCTGTAGAGTAACACTATGCTAAAAAGCTACATCCCCAGTTACATAAGATCTGGTTGCCCCCTGTTTATGTACCACATCATGACAGCAGTGTCTATAACCATTTGTAGTGGTCCTGGAGATGAGAGAAGATTGAGAGTTGAGAGCATTTGGGAGTGCCAACATCCCTTTTATGCATACATGTTTTCGTTTGTCTTTTCTGTTCCCAAGACCCTGCTCTTTTATCCTCACAGACAATACACCCCAAGCAAAGTCTGAGGTGTCTATTGTTACAGACTGCTGGAGGTGGAAGAGAAAACAGCAAACTTGGGTCCTATTATAATAGCCCCCCCCCCCCCCCCAAATTTCCTTTTTCACAAACTCCAAAACTGGAATCTAGAATGTCAGGGGGTTTCTGATATCATGTGGAGCCTTACCACAGAAATCATGAGAATCAAATTCCATGAGAAAAATAACCATGAGAAATTCCTGGGCTGAGTTTGGGGAGGGAAGTGTTGCAGACAGTCATTTAGACTAATCATTGTTCTGTGGGTCCCATCTTTCTTTCTGGAACCTCCCTGCCACAGTTTTTTAAACATATGCTCAGCAGCAGTTTTGTTTATTAATTTATTTTTTGAAAAACAAAGTAGAAGCATCAAATCCCTTGACAAACTTGTAAAAGGTTGAAAAAAAATCTAAATAATTCCTTGATTTAGCTTAAATCTCTCATCACACCTCAACGCCTGTCTAAAGGAGTTTTCAAAATTTCAGCCTTGGCATCCTTGGAATGGCTCAGAGTACGCAACCAAGCAGCAGAACCATAAAAACGTTTCAAACAGTGGATATCCACTTGAGACAGAGAAGCAATTACGTTACAGAAACATGTTCTTTCCCAAGAAGGGGAAACCGATGCCATAATATTCCTCTTATTCTCAAAAGGGGAAAATAGAAATTTTAACATACAAGCTTGACAATTTTAAAAGCAAGTGTTACAGAATACACTTGGTTTTCTCATCCTAGTCAGAGGGGGGGATTAGTGTTAACTAGATATTTACCAACAGCTTTGTCCACCAGAAAAATAACTGCTGGGTTTGATATGGAATTAGTGTATAAAACGGTGTATGACTGAGGAACTTTATACACTATATCTGCTTGCTTGAAGTAGGATAGCTGTAATGTCAGTTACAGACTGCAACAGAAGCATCTTCCACTGTTGAAAGGAAGAACTGGTATAGGTTCTGGAAAATCCAGTTGCAATAAATCACAGTACTACTTCAGAGACAGTGGAATGTCATCATGTTGCCACTGAAACATCTGATTAACTTTGGAAAATTTCCAAAAAAGAATACTCCAAAGGGATCATAATCCAGAGGAACAAAAAAACGCAGATGTACCTTCACAATAATTTTCGTCTTTCAACATTTTGAATTTCTTCACAAAATGAAGAATCCCTTTTCCTCTTGCAAGAAAAGTACAGTTGTGTACCTACCATAAATGTAGATGTTCGAGTGTTCACACTGCTGCAGTCATCACACTTGGGTTATCCTGCCGTCAGGTGGTCCCGCAGTCGGCCAGAGTTCCAAAGTCTTGGTCCAGCGTCAGTTGCTGTCGATTCTTCCCTGATGTCAGAGCGCCAGGGGTATGTAAGAGGCATCAGACGCCATTTTCTTCAGTTTTTCTTGCCCCAGATGTCACGCGCCCCCAAGTAGATAGGCAATACATATGGATAATAAAACATATAAAAGGAATACCTTCAGTTACAAGCAAATACACCACAAAGGTTGTACAGGATAGAAAGGTATAGAAAAGTTCAGCTAGGTCAGAGGGGATGGAGGGAGGGTAACTTGGACTGCAGCAGTGTGAACACTCAAACATCTACATTTATGTTAGGTACAAAACTGCACTATGTTCATCGTGTTACACTGCTGCAGTCATCACACTTGGGTTGAATCCCACAGCTAAGGATGGGCGGTGGAACTAAACAAGGTTTGGAGAAGCTAGTAGGCCCTGCAGAACTGCAGTGGCAAAGCCAGCTCTGGTTTTAGAGTAGAGAGGTAAATGGTAGTGCTTGGTGAAGGTGTGTACTGAACTCTAAGTTGCAGCCTCCAAAATAACCTTGGTTGGTACACCTCTGAGGAAGGCTGTTGATGTTGCTGTAGCCCTGGTGGAATGGGGTCTAATGTTACCAGGTACAGGTTTCCCATGGTGTGTGTAGCAGAAACGGATACAATGTCCTATTTATTTTGAAATGGTCTGTTTTGAGATAGCCTTTCCTTGTGATCCTGCAGCATAGGATACAAAGAGCTGGTCAGATTTTCCGAAAGCCTTAGTTTTATCCAAGTAGTAACGTAATTGCCTGTGAATGTCCAAAGAGTGTAGGAGCCTTTCCCCTTTGTTCTGGGGGTTTGGATAAAAGGTGGGCAAATTAATGGTTTGGTTTAGGGCCACACTGGATACCATCTTTGGCATAAAGGAAGGGTTAGTTTGTAAAGCGACTCTGTCTTGATGAAAAATGATGAAAGGCTCCACTGCCATTAGGGCCTGTAGCTCTGAGACTCTTCGTGCTGAAGTTATTGCTAGCAGCAGGGTAGTTTTCCATGATAGAAACTGTAAATCAGCTATAAAAGCTGGTACAAAGGGCGGTAGTGTACGTTTTTCCAAAACAAAGTTGAGAACCCAAGTTGGTGTTGGTGCTCTCCGGGGCGGTCTTATGTTCTTAGCCCCTCTGAGGTACTGTCTTAGTAATGGATGTGAAAATATAGGAGGATCCATATTGCACTGAGCTGAAATAGCTGAGGCGTGGCTCTTAATAGATGAAAAGGAAAGTCCTTTGTGCAACATCTCAGTTAAATATTGTAGAATCTGAGGAATATTTGGGACAAGGGGATTTTGGCCTTTAGCCTGGTTCCAGGCTCAGAATCTTTTCCATTTGTCTGAATAGGCTTTCCTGGTGCTGGGCCTCCTGGCCTCCAGAATGACATCCATAACAGCTTTAGAGAGAAGTGTTGACTGGTTGTTTAGGTAATTTGCCATGGAGCCAGATTTGAAGTCTTGAGCTGGCTGTGTAGAATCTGATTGTTTTGCTGAGTGAGCAGGTGAGGAATTTGAGGTAAAATCCATGGTGGGACTTGAGCCATGTTCCTTAGTAATGGATACCAGTGTTGGCGAGCCCAGTCTGGAGCAATGAGTATCATTTGTGGCCTCTCTAATCTGGCTTTCAGCAGCATCTTTGCCAGAAGAGGCAGTAGAGGAAAGGCATACACTGTTAATGTTTTCCAACTGAATGAGACGGCGTCCACTTTCCAAGCTAGTGTGTGGTATGTCCTAGTGCAAAATTTCCGTAGTTGGTAGTTTTGGGGGGAGGCAAACAGATCTATGTCTGGGCTCCCCCATTTTTGAGTTATCATTGCAAATACTTGTGGATCTAGTTTCCACTCGTGAGGATCTATGATGTTTCTGCTTAGATCGTCTGCCAATGTGTTTTTCTTTCCGGGCAGGAATTGTGCTTGTAGTTGAACTTGGCAGGTCAGTGCTGTGTTCCACAAGGTCATTGCTTGCCTGCATAGGGGGTAGGAATGTGTGCCCCCTTGCTTGTTTATGTACCACATCACTGTGGTGTTGTCCATCTTTATTAGGAGTTGTCCTGGATGTAGGAGGTCCTTGAAAGCTGTTAGGGCATTTTGTACAGCTATCATCTCTTTTTGATTGATATGTAGATGCCTTTGATCTGCAGACCATTTGCCCTGAATACACTATCCTGGCATGTGTGCTCCCCAAGCATAATCCGATGCATCTGCTATAGTTTGCCTGGCTGTGGGTAAGGTAAAAGGCTGACCCTTGTTGAGGTGACATGCCTGAGCCCACCACAGAAACTCCTGTTGAAGGCAGGGAATGAGTGGTATTATTGTTTCCAAGCTGTGGCTGTGTTGAGTCCATATGCTTTTCAGGTACCATTGTAATTTCCGCATATGCAGTTTTGCATATGGTATTAGTAGTATGCAAGATGCTATGAATCCCAAGGCCTGCAGAATTTTTCTTACAGGGAGTTGGGTCTTTGTTGCCATCATTTTGAAGTATTGAGTCAGTTGTCCTTGCTTGTCTGGCGTGAGATAAGCCATCTGGGCCATTGTACTTAAGCTGGCACCCAGGAATATTATGTCTTGTGAGGGTACTAGTTTTGACTTCTTTTCGTTTACTGTGTACCCTAGGCAACTTAATAGGTTTTTGACAAATGCCAGATGCTTTAAAAGAATGTCCTTGCTTTCTGCTTGAATAAGGCAGCCGTCCAGGTATGGATATATTTGAATTCCTCTGTCTGCAGTATGCAATTACTGGTGCCAGGCATTTTGTGAAGACCCTGGGTGCAGTAGATGAGCCAAATGGCAGTGCAGAGAATTGGTAATGGGTTGAACTTGCTATAAATCAGAGGTATCTTCTGCAATTTTGTCTGATAGGGACATGCAGGTATGCCTCCTTGAGGTCCGTTACTAGCCAAGCCTTCTTGCCCAGCATGGGAAGAAGTTGCTGCAGTGTTAGCATCTTGAATTTGGGTACTTCCAGATGCATTTAGAATCGAGAGGTCCAGAATGGGTCTCCAGGCTTTGTCCTTTCGGGGAACTAGAAAGAGTCTTGAGTAAAAACCTTGTCCTTGCTCCTGTGTAGGAACCTGTTGAATAGCTCTCATGTCCATGAGAGCTGTAATTTGTTTTTGAGCCTCTGCCCACTGATTTGGTGGCAGGTTTGGCATTCCTTTTATCCTTGGTAAAGTGTGAAAGTGGAATCTGTATCCCTGAGATACAATATTTAGGACCCATTTGTCTTTTGTGATGATGTGCCAGTTGCCTGCAAAAAGTGCTAGTTTTCCTCCCAAGGGAGCTGCCAAGAGGGATTTGCTTGGCAATCTGAGGGGTAAGTCATTGTGTTTGTCTTCTGACAGTTTGAGACCTGTCTTCTCCTCCTTTCTAGGTTGTGGCACCCCATTGTCGAGGCTTGTAAGAGCCTTGTGACTGACCTCTGCCCCTTGGGCGTTTGTATTTGCCCCTCTGTGGTCTGTCAGAAGCTGGAAAGGACCAGTTTTTGGTTGGCCAATTTCTGCTGAAACGAGGGGGTTGAACCTGTAAAAACCCTTGACCATCTGCATAGATTTTGCCTTATCCTCCACTTTCTTTAAAACCTTGTCTGCTTTTACACCAAATAAAACATCCTGCTGTAAAGGTGCATCCAATAACTTTGCTTTAACATGATCAGGAAAAGTTTGTTCTTTTAACCAAGCATGCCAACGTATGACGGACCCTGTCACTGCTGCCCTACAAGAAGCTTCCAATTAATCAAATCCACATTGCAAAGTATGTTTTCCCACTTGTTCAGCTGCATGCAACAAATCTTGCATTTCCTTGTAATCAGGCTGCTTTGTATGTGTGATCATTTTTTGTTTTAACTGAAGCATCAAATATTGTTATTTCAACATGTGAAACTGGCAATTTAAGGCCCTCATAGCTAGAGTAGTTGAGGTATATACTTTCTTTCCCCATCTGTCTAGTGCTCTAGAATCCCTTTCAGAGGGTACAGGATTTTTAGCAATAGAGGCCTTAACCCCTTTGGGACCCTGGGAAATGGTTTCTGGGTCAGCAACAGGGCTTTTATATTTCTGAATAATCATCATCCACAATGTAACACGGGTGGAACAGCAAGTGGTCTGTGCTGGGGTAGTAAAAGGATCTCTCAGAGCCTTTTCTTACAGAGTAATCCTGGCCTTCCCAGTGGAAATGTTCCCTCATGGTATGTAAAGTTTCCCCAAAAGAGTAGTCTTCTGGGGGAGATGCTGAAGGAATAGTCTCTTCAGCATCAGAGTCTTCATAAGGGTGAAAAGAGCATTCCTGTTCCTCAGAAGAATCTGAGGAAACTGAAACCTGGTCAGAGGAAGCATAGTCCTCCTCCTGTCTAGGCCTTTTATCAGGAGGGGGATGGGAACCACTGATTAGGGTAATTAAGTCTTCAGCCATGTTAAGCTTCTGTTTCTTAGGCATGGGGCCTTGTTACTGGAGACTGCTGTACAGTCTTCTTTGCTTTTAAAGGAGTTTTCAGCTTTGCATAGAATTTAATAGTGAGTGTAGTCGGTCTGAAGACCCCTTCTGCAACTGAAGGCGTTTCAACTGCACTGGAATCTCCTTCAGCCATGGAGTCGGAAGGGCCTAAAGATAAAGGTTGTGGAGGCCTAGCAATCTCCGCTTGGGAATCGGATGCCGCCTGGGGTTCTAAATCAGCGGTCGTCGGGGACTGCGTAGGCGCCTCACTGAAAACCGGAGAACTGGCGACTGACCTAGCAGAGGCCTCGGAGTCTGGTTTGGGTCTCGGCTGCCTGTCCTTATTCTTTGCATTTTTTATGCATTCCAGTCATCGGATGCTTTGACTGCATGGTATAATTAAATTTCCTACCAAAATAATGTCGGACAAAATCAAACCGACGTTTAATCGTTAGTTTGTTAAACCTAGCACAAAACCAACAACATGTGACGTCGTGGTCTGGGCCTAGGCAAGGAATACAATAAGAATGAAAGTCCTTATGAGGTATTTGCTTCCCACAAGAAATGCAATTGTTAACTTTTTCTGACATCGGACTGAGGCAAGAAAAGGTTCCCCAACGGGGTAGTTAGCTTTATTGAAGACTTCGGTCTGAAATTCGATTTGAAAATCTCAAGAGTCGGCCGACCGGCACTTGCGAACTGCTTCTGCTTCGGGCACCGTGCGGCAAGAAAGACTGAAGAAAATGGTGTCGGATGCCTCTTATATACCCCTGGCGCACTGACGTCAGGGAAGAAGCGACAGCAACCGACACCAGACCAAGACTTTGGAACTCTGGCCGACTGCGGGACCGCCTGACAGCAGGATAACCCAAGTGTGATGACTGCAGCAGTGTAACACGATGAACATCAGTTGAAATGGAAAAGGACAACAGCCTGAAGTAAACCATGAGCGAAGCCCAATAAATTACTCCTGTCCAGAGTAACTTGATCAAACACTGTCATAAGCCAGGTAAACTCTGCATTGGCAGTCACTTGTTTGTTTGTGTAGCTACCTCATAATACACGCACATATACACACACTCGCGCTCTCTAGGATAACAGACTATAAACTAGCAGAAGCTGGATTCAAACCTGCTACATTCACCTATGTGCATAGCAAAGTCCAAAACACTACCTGCCTAGCTACTTGTTCTCTGCAGAGAAAAGAAAGTGAGTTTTTACTTAGAACAGCTGCGTCCATTTTTCCTCCAATGCATTAACCGGTGTGGCAAAAAAGATCTAGTTAGAAAAACTGAATGCAGCGTTATATGGTGCACTTCTGAACTACAGCCCTTGTATTACCTTTTAAGCAGTTGGACATCCAATGGTACCACACAATTCTTCAAACTTTAATTTTTAAAGGCTGCTACCCAGAGAACTGTGGGTAAAGGAAAGGAGTTTACTAACTTGGAAAAGTTTCAGATGGCATGGGGCAGTAACGTCTGTCACAAACAGTCTTGCTGTTAATGAGGATAGACATCCTCTTAACAGATCAATAATTACCACCAAGCCTTCAAATTTTTCAATTTCTAACAGAAACAAGCAGCTCAAAACCAGAAATACTTTCCCAAAATGTGCAGAACTTCCAGGATTTGTCATTCTCTGTGAGTGAAATTATTCTAATTACATGAATATCATGAACTCTTCCATTTTCCAAATATACTTTCTCAAGTCACTCCAACTCTGATTCCCATCCTTGTCAACCACTGCTTTTGGCTCCACAAAAAATTCTAATCTGCTTTGTGCTGGTTAAACAAAAATAGATGTGTAAAACCTTACCATAACCATAGAAGTCCTTCTCTTCCATGCTGCAGTATTCATACTGTGGGATTCACAGCCTCAGGCGACCCAAACATCGGTTTCTATACAAAAGCTTTCACCTGGTTGCTGTTGGTGCATGGGACGTCACACGTAGGGCCATAAACCAGGGGCCTTAAATGTGATGTCTGCATACACAGACCTCAGAACTTCCTGCCCAGTAGGACAGTAGCCTAGGAGATGCCAAAAGATGTTTCACTCAAAGACAGGCACCTGGAGCACTTCTCCCTGGGCCTCTGCTGAAAATTGGCTATGTTCCAAGTCAGACTTTCCCGGTTAACAAATAAATAATGTCTTTCAGACATGTGAAATGCCACAGACTGACCCAGTAATGGGCCTAGTGCTGGTAGGGGCTCAATGGAGTCCCTTAATCCTGTAACTATTTACGAAGGAAGCGAGAAGGGAGGGAAGGAATACTGCAATATGGAAGAGAAGGACATAATACAGTTGTGTACACTTACCATAAATGTAGATGTTCGAGTGTATTCACTGTTGCAGTCATTACATTTGGGTCAGTTGGCCTGACTAACAAAGTTTTGGGTTGTACGTCGGTTGTTGTCTCTTCTTCCATGACGTCAGGTCGTCAGGGGGTATAAAACATGCAGCCGACGTCATTACATCAGTTTTTCTTGCCCCAGATGTCAGGTGTCCCCCTAACGGGAAGCAATTAAATCTATAAATATACAAGGTTATACCTCAAATAAAAAAGCAAATACACCAAAAAGCTTTTAAGCAATGAAAAGGAGAGAAGAGATACAGCCAAAAGAAGTCAGGGGGCTGGAGAGAGGGTAACCAGGACTGCAACAGTGAATACACTTGAACATCTACATTTACGGTAAGTGTACACAACAGTACTATGTTCTTCGTGTTTCACTGTTGCAGTCATTATATTTGGGTAGATTCCCAAAGCTAAGGATGTGAGGAGGAATTTAGATAGCATTAGGACCAGCTATAAGGCCCTGCAAAACTGCAGTGGCAAAGCAGCTCTGGATTGAGAGAAAACTGGCAAATGGTAATGCTTGGTGAAAATATGTACAGAACTCCAGGTAGCAGCTTCTAGGATGTCCCTGGTAGGTACGCCTCTGAGAAAGGCTGTAGGGGTAGATGCAGCCCTGGTTGAGTGGGGTCTGACCCCCTGTGGGAAAGGTTTTCCATGGTGCCTATTGCAGAAATTAATGCAATGGCCTATCCATTTGGAGATGGTTCGCTTTGAAACAGCCTTCCCCTCTGTCCCTGCAACAAATGCCACCAGCAGTTGTTTAGATTTCCTTTGAGGTTTAGACCTGTCCAAGTAGAATCTAAGTTGTCTGTGCACATCTAAGGAGTGCAGTATCAGTTCCCCTTTGTTCTGTTGATTTAGGAAAGGTAGGCAAATGAATGGACTGATTAAAGGCCACACTGGATACCACCTTTGGCATGAAAGAGGATTGGTCCTGATGGACACACTGTCCACATGCGCCACTGCCATAAGGGCCTGTAATTCAGATACCCTTCTTGCTGAAGTGATGGCTAAAAGGGAAGCGGTTTTCCAAGAAAGGAATTTTAAAGCTGCAGTAGCAGCTGGCTCAAAAGGAGGAAGGGTGAGTTTCTCCAATACAAAGTTAAGGTCCCAGGCTGGACTTGCTCTCCTGGGTGGTCTTAAATTTTTGGCCCCTCTGAGGGACTGCTTGAACAGTGGAAGAGAGAAGAGGGGAGGTTCTCTGTTATGATGAGCTGAAATGGCTGAGGCGTGAATTTTAATGGAGGAAAAAGACAGGCCCTTGTGAAGCATCTCAGTTAAGTATTGTAAAATCTGAGGTAAATTGGGCACTGCTGTGCTCATCCCTTGAGAGTGGTTGTAGGAACAGAATCTTTTCCATTTTTCAACATAAGATTTTCTAGTATCAGGCCTCCTTGCCTCTAAAATGACATCCATCACTGGTTTACTGAGGGATGGTAAAGGAGAGCTTAGGTAATTATCCAAGCTGCTAGGTTCAGTGTTTGAAGCTGAGGGTGCAGAATCTGGTTCTCCTGCTGAGACAGTACGGTAGGAGTCCGAGGCAGATGCCATGGGGCCACCAGTGAAGCAATGCGCAGGAGGGGGTACCAGTGTGTTGGCGTGGCCAGGCTGGTGCAATCAAAATCATCCTTGGTTTGTCTTGTTTGATCTTTAGTAGTACTTTGGAGAGCAGAGGCAGAGGAGGAAAGGTATAAACTGATAGTTTTTTCCAGCTGAAGGACAAAACATCCACTTCCCAAGCTTGTCTGTGGGGAGTCCTTGGGCAAAATTTTTCCAATTGATAGTTCTGGGGGGAGGCAAACAGGTCTTTATCTGGGCTCCCCCATTTGCTTGTCAACATGTTGAAAATCCTTGGTTCCAGTTTCCACTCGTGCAGGTCCATGAGGTTTCTGCTTAGTCCGTCTGTCAGTGTATTTAGTTTTCCTGGCAGGAATTGAGCTTGTAGATGTACTTGGTAGCTCAAGGCTGTGTTCCACAATGCCATGGCTAGCCTGCAGAGGGGGTAAGAAAGTGTACCCCCCCCCGCTTGTTTACATACCACATAACAGTGGTGTTTGTCCATCTTTACCATTAATTATCCTGGAAGAATGTGGTCCTTGAAGGCTGTCAGAGCATTCTGTACAGCTAACATTTCTTTATGATTAATGTGAAGGTGCATTTGAATTGGGTTCCATTTGCCCTGAATGCACTTCCCTGCCAGGTCCACACCCCATGCATAGTCTGATGTGTCTGTTAGGATTTGGGCGGCAGGGGGTGGTGTGAATGGTAGTCCCTTGGTTTGGTGGCAGGCCTCTGCCCACCAAAGGAACTCTAGGCGTAGACAAAGAATGATAGCAATCATTGCTTCTAGATTCTGAGAATGCCGACACCATAGGCTTTTTAGATACCATTGTAGTTTCCTCATATGCAGTCTTGCATATGAAATTAGAAGAATGCAGGAGGCCATGAACCCCAAGGCTTGTAGTATTTGCCTTGCAGATAGCAGGGTTTTTGTGGCCACTTGTTTGAAGTAGGTTGTCAAGTGAATTTGTTTCTCTGGCGCGAGGAAAGTCATCTGGGAAGTTGTATTCAAGCTTGCTCCCAGGAATATAATTTGTTGACAGGGTACCAGGTGTGATTTTTTTTCGTTTATGGTGTACCCCAGACAAGTTAGCACCCTCTGTACAAAAGCAAGATGATTCAAAAGTACGTCCTGGTTTTCTGCTTGAATTAGACAATCGTTGAGGTATCGGTATATCTGAATATTTCTTTGCCTGCAAAATGCAATGATTAGAGCTAGGCACTTTGTGAATACCCTGGGTGCAGTAGATAAGAGAACTGATTGTACGTGTAGCCTACTTTGAAGCATAGGTATCTTCTGCAAGATTCCTTGATTAGGATGTGCAGGTATGCTTCCTTTAAATTTAGTGTTGCCAGCCAGGCATCTTTGCTTAGCATAGGAAGCAACTGAACAGACAGCAGCTTGAATTTTGGAATCAACAAAAAGGTGTTTAGAGTAAGCAGGTCCAGGATAGGATGCCATTAAATGTCTTTTCTGGGTACCAGGAAAAATATTGAGTAGAAACCTTGTCCCTTTTTCTCTTCTGGTACCAACTGAATAGCCCTTATGCTTAAGAGAGTACTTGCTTTTGGGCCTCTGCCCACTGCTTTGGAGGTAGATCCGGCCAACCGCTTGGAGTTGGTGATGTGTGGAAGTGAAATCTGTATCCTTGGGACACTACATTTAAAACCCATTTGTCCTGGGTAATGAGTCCCCAGTTCTTAGCATGAAGTGCAATCTTTCCCCCCAAAGGGGCAGTCAGTTGAGAAGTGCTTGGAAGTTTTAAAAAGAAGTCATTGAGACAGTTTACCATAGGGGGGAGTTTTATTACTTCCAAATTTGGAAGTGGAGGCCCCACACTGCTTAGTCCTGTGCGTCCCCTGGGACTGAAGCCTGGGTGCTGTTTGGACTGAGAAGGTCTGGAAGAAGCAGGAAAGGACCACTTCTTAGAAGGCCAATGCCTACTAAATCTTGGAGGCTGTACTTGTAAAAAGTCTAACAGTTTGCATAGATTTAGCTTTTTCCTCCATCTTAAGAATTTCTTCTGCCTTGTTGCCAAACAGGCGGTCCTGACTTAAGGGAGCATCCAGTAATTTCGCTTTAACATGATCTGGCAAAGATTGCTCCATAAGCCAAGCATGCCTTCCAAGTACAGGCCCAGTTACTGCAGCCCTGCAAGATGCCTCTAGTGAATCAAAATACACTGCAATGTATGTTTACCAACTTGTTCAACAGAATGCATAAAATCCTGTAAATCCTTATTTTCAACACAATCAGGAATCTCCATCATTTTCTGTTTAAGCAATCTAATATGCAGCTGATACTTTAACATATGAAACTGGCAATTCAAGGCCCTAATGGCCAAAGTTGCAGAAGTGTACATCTTCTTATTCCATCTATCCAGCGCCCTGGAGTCTCTATCAGAGGGGGTAGGATTTTGGCAGTAGTAGCTTTAATGTCCTTCGGTCCCTGTGAAATGATTTCAGGATCCGCAGTAGGATTTTTGAAAAGGAACTTGAGAGTCAGGAACCCTGCAATATCTATCAGGTTTTCTGGAAGCAGGATGTAGAGAGTCAGGGGCCATGCTAGATTCCAAAAAGGCATCATCAACAATGTCCAGTACAGGTGATATTGCTAAAGGCCTGTGCTGGGGCAGGAGTAAGAAATCCCTAAGCCTCTTTTTGAATCAGAGAAATCCTGACTTTCCCAACAAAAAAGCTCCCTGAGAGTATGCAAGGTTTTACCAAAAGAGAAATCATCTGGGGGGGAAGCAGAGGAAATAGAGTCCTTAGCATCAGAATCCTCATAGGTAGATAAGGGTAGATCCTGGTCATGAGAGGAAACAAACTTCAGAATCCTGGTCAGAAGCATCACAAGCAAACTCAGTCCTAGGTCTCAGAGGGGGAAGGTTGGCTTCCCCTGATTAAGGTAATACGGTCTTCAATCATTCTTATCATTTGTTCTTTAGGCATAGAGGCCTGACCATGCGGTCAAGGCGTCAGTTTTCTAGGCATGGTTCGAGTTTTAGGCCTTGAAGAAGAAGACGGCGTCGGTTTAATATGCAAGTCAGTAGGCCTGAATACACTCTCAGAAGCCGGTGCCTGCACAGCGGCTCCGGACCATCCACGGTAGACACATCCGCAGGTTCCACAGCTGAAGCATCCCATGGCATACCGGACTCCGAATGGGTCTCAGTAGAGGTCTGCGAATCTGAAGTAGTGGGTATCAGGGACTGCCAAAGCATCTCACTGAGCATCGGCGAACTGGGCGGCCTGTCTCTATCTTTACCTTGGCGTTTTTTTTGGTATGTCGGTAGTCGGATGGCTTACCGAAGACATATCAGGATAATTGAACAGAGCACCAAACAATTTAGAAGCACAAATATACTGACGGATAGTTTGTGGTTTAAATAAGGCACAAAACCGACACTGAGGTACGTCGTGGTCAGGGCCTAGGCAAGGAGTACAGTACGAATGAAAATCTTTATGAGGCATTTGCTTTCCACAAGAAATGCAACTATTTACTTTTACTGACATCGGTTTAGAGCAAGAAAAAGTTTCCCCAACGGGGTACTTAGCTTTTAGTTGAGGAGTTCGTTTCTGAAACTCGAAAATGAAAATTTCAGGAGTCGGCCGACCGGCACTTGCAAACTGCTTCTGCTTCGGGCACCACACGGCAAGTAAGACTGATGTAATGACGTCGGCTGCATGTTTTATACCCCTGATGACCTGACGTCATGGAAGAAGACAGCAACCGAAGTAGCACCCAAGTCTTTGTTAATTAGGTCGACTGAGGGCTACTGCAAGCAGATAACCCAAATGTAATGACTGCAACAGTGAAACACGAAGAACGTCTATGGTTATGGCAAGATTTTACACAACTATTCTGTGTCTTTCTATTCTCATGGTGCAGTATTTATACTGTGGGAAGAGTACCACAGCTCAGGAAAGTGGATGGGTGGAGGAAGTAGTGGATTCCAGAAATCCTTGCAAGACTGCCCTTGCAAAACCTGCTCTGGCTCTGGAGATATGATCCAGTGTGTAATGTTTGGTGAAGGTATGTACAGTGGACCAGGTAGCTGCTTCAAGGATGGTAGCTGTGTCCAAGCCTTTGAAGGTGGCTTTGGAAAAAGCTACTGCTCTAGTGGAATGAGACCCGTTCCCCTGATTCAGGGTTGTTCCATGGTATGAGTAGCAGAAAGAGATGGTATTTCTGATCCAACAGGAAATAGTCTGTTTGAAGACTGCCTTGACCAGGGCTCTGGGGTAGAAGGAAACAAAGAGTTGGTTTGATTTTCTAATGGACTTGGTTTTGTCCAGAGAAAATCTTAATTGCCTGTGAACGTCCAGGGAGTGTAGTATTCTCTCACTGTCATTCTAAGGAGAGGAGAAAAAGGTTGGTAAGTGAATGGACTGACTTAGTGAAAGTTCGTTGACCACTCTGGGCATAAAGGAGGGATTGGTGCGCAAGGTCACCGTGTCATTATGGAAGATATTGTAGGGGGGGTATGCCATGAATGCCTGTAGCTCTGATACCCTTCTTACAGAAGTGAGAGCTACCAGCAAGACTGTTTTCCATGTGCAGTGATGCAGAAGTGGTTGGTTCAAATGGAGCTAGCTTAGGTTTCTCCATGATACAAGTCAGGTCCCAGGGCGGTGGGGTAGGCTTTCTGGGTAGTCTTATGTGTAAGACTCCTTTTAAGAACAATTTAACATCCAACCTGGACAGTAAAGGAGGTTCCAGGGGTAGGCAGGCAGAGAAAGCAGAGGTGTACTTTCACAGAAGAGTATGAAAGGTCTGCTTTAATCAATTCACACACATGCCAAGACTAAAGGGACATCTGCTAGAAGGGGGTCCTTATGTCTTTGGAGACATCATTTGGAGAATCTCTGAAACCTTTCCATTTAGAAATGTAGGATCTCCTGGTATTAGGTTTCCTGGCCTCCTGCAGGATAGATAGCATGTCCTCTTTGTAGCAGTGTCTGAAGGGTACTAGATGTTTTATCACCCAGAGAGTTCAGTTCAGTATCTCTAGGTGAGGATGGATGAGAGTTCCCCTCTGTTGTACGAGTAGGTCCACCTTCTGAGGTAACGTGGTGATTGCCCTAGGCAAGTAATTGTAGAAGGGGGAACCAATGCTGCCTTGGCCAGTAGGGAGTCACCAGCAAGATTTTTGCATTTCTCCTGCCCTTCAGGAGGACTTTCTGAATAAGGGAAGGCTGGAAAGGCAAACAGAAACCGTACCTTCCATGAGATGGTGAAGGCGTCCACACTCCAAGCTAGTGGAGAGTGGTGTTTGGTACAGAATTTTGTCAGTTGTCTGTTCAGGGGGGAGGCAAACAGATCTAATTGAGGAGTAGCCCATCAGTGGTCAATGTCTAGGAAAACTTCCCTGTGTAACATCCACTCATGATGTAAGGAGAATGATCCGCTTAGGACATCTGCCTGCTGGTTGTCCTGGGAAGGGATGTATGTTGCCTTTAGGGATAAGCGGTTCTTTGAGGCTAATTCCCAAATTTGCATTGCCAGCCTGCACAGGAGGTAGGATCTGCCCCCCCCCCCGTTTGTTGATGTACCACATGACAGTGGTGTTGTCGCTGAAGATTAGCAGAGGGCCTGGCTTAAGGATAGGGAGAAAGGTCTTCAGGGCTAACAGAACCGCTGTAATTTCCATGACATTGATATGCTTCCTTAGGAGAAATGCCTGCCAAGTGCTTGTACCTTCAGTCCCTTTACGGTAGCCCCCCGGCCCGACCTGATGCACGTGTGCGCATATGTTGAGCTGGTATGGGTGTAAGGAGAGGAAGCCCTAGATTCCTTTGAATTTGTTGTATCCACCACCTTGGTTTGGTTTGTAGACAAAGAAGGAAAGTATCTGGAAGTCTAAAGGATGGCTGTGCTGGGACCATACGTTCTTTAAACACCACTGAAGTTTCCTCATGTGCATCCTGGCTAGGGGAAGTATAAGGATGGTGGCTGCCATAAGACCCAGGAGACGCATGAACTGTCTTGCTGACAGCTGGTCTGTGTGGAGGAGGTCTTGGAAATGGCTTGTCAGGGAGATTACCTTTTCTTGAGGTAAAAAATGCCCTCATTAGGTCTGTCCGAATCCTGCACCCCAGGAAGACCTTGTCATGTTCTGGGGATAGGGATGACATAGGGAAGTTCAGAGTGAAACCTAGTACCGGAAGCAACGACACAGTGAACTGGAAATGCTTTTTGAGTATCTTCCTGTTCTGCTAGAATGAGAATATCATTTAGGTATGGACAGATCTGTATGCCCTTGGTCCTGCAGAAGGCTATAGCGGGAGCTAGGCATTTGGTGAAAACACTTGGTGCAGTGGGAAAACCAAAGGGCAAGGCAGTAAATTGAAAATGAGAGCAGGGCCCAAAAAAATTGAAAATGAGAGCAGGGCCCAAAAAAGCACAAGTATTTCCTATGGTTTGGGCGTATGGTGATGTGGAGATAAGCCTCCTTCCAGTCCAAAGTGGCCATGAAGGCTTATGGTGGTAGTAGTGGAAGCAGGGTCTGTAGATAAAGTATTCTGAAAGAAGGGACTTTTAGAGAAAGATTTAGGCAGATAAGTCCAGGACTGGTCTCCAAGGTCCATCCTTTTTTGTAACTAGGAAAAGTCTGGAGTAGAAACCTTTCCCTATTTGCCCTAATGGGATGGGTTCTATGGTGCCTTGTGCCCGTAGATCCTGGATAATGTGTGGAATTAGGTGGAGCTGATTTTATTGGTGGGAAAGGAATGGCCTGAGGGTTGGGTCTTTCATGCCAGGATAGGAAATATCAGATGTTATGTAGTCCAATCGCGCCTACATTCTTACCCGTGGGTTCGGAGCCGAATATCGGCTCCGACTCTGCCAAACTTTTCTAGCTTGAAGTCTTCTATTGGCTGGGCTAAGCAGGTATCCCATGCTGCACTGCTCCATATCCCCAGATCTCGTTTGCCGCTCGTGTAGCTCAGACGTGGTCTCGCTCTTGGCTGTGGCTAAGTACCCCTTTTTCTTGTTATTCTGAGAAAACTTGTTACAAACAAAAGCTATTTTAATAGCTATTTCTAATTGGTGTTGTGTTGGTACTTCTGTAGTGTGATTGTGGTTTGTGGTATCCCACTAGCTGTTCTATCGGGCTAGGCCCGTTTCACTTAGAGGAACTAGTCCTCCCCTCTTGTCCTGTGTTGTTTCGCTTCTAAAACCGTTTGAGTTAAGAGGTTTTAGTGTCTGTTTCCCTTCTGCGTACGTGGTCAAAAAAAAAAGTTTTAAAGGTTTTTAGCCCTAGTCGTCTCAGTGTGTGTCCCTTCTGAGGATTGTGTGTGCTGTGTTGTGTAAAAACTTGTTCCCGCGCTTAGTGGTGTTTTGCGTGTCTGTCGTTTTTCCTGTCAGACAGTGACTTGTTCATTGTTGTGGTATTTGGGATTATTTGTTTAAAATATGTCCAAAGATTCCACGAAGCACAAACCTTCGGGTTTTAAAAAGTGCTCTAAGTGTGGTTACAAGATGTCCATCACCGATGGACATTTTGTTTGCGTTTATTGCCTGGGAGCAATCCATCTGCAGGAGTCCTGCAGCTTCTGCCATGCTTTTAGTCCCAGGGTGCTCCAAGAAAGAAAGAATAAGCTAATTCTAAAGGGACTCTTGAAACCCTCATTCGAAGAGGCCACGGATTCTGCTTCCAGTTCTAAATCAAAATCCTCAAAGTCAAGAGAGATCTCCAGCTCCTTAAGTTTCCTAGGAGCCAATGGAGAAAGTCACAAAACTTGCTTCGACCTCCTCGGCTCCACTGTCCTCGGGGATGCAGGAAGTGTCGGTGTTGATGGAACCGGTGTCAACTCCAATTATATTGGAACCTCTTCGGAGCCGATCGCCCAGTATTAGACCAGTGTCACCTGAGATGAGATCTCGATCTCCCTCCCTGTACTCTAAATCCTCCAGGACTCTTTCAGATGTGGATGTCGATAGGGTGGTGCAGAGGTTCCTCCAGTCACCGGTTTTGGCAAAATTGTTTTCGGCTCCGGAGCCCATCCTGATACCTTCTTCGATCATTCCTCCTCCGAGTGCATCTCTGTCTTCGGAACCAGAATGTTCCGCTCCATGTGATGTTCCTAGGTCGGTTCTGATGGCCCCTCCGGGCCTATCGGCGCCGTCCATGGGGTTCGGGACTCTGGATTCTTCAGTCGGGCCCGAGGGGGACACCTCATGACACATTTTGGTTCCTAGTCTCCCGCTCGGTGCCTCGGCTCGAGGAACCCCGACTCCTGTCATGGTCTCGGAGGCTGGCAGGTCCTCGGACTGGGGGGGGGCTGCCTTTGAGGCCATGCGGACTGTGCTGGCCAGATTGTCAGCTACATCATGTGGGTCGGTCATTCTGTCCCCTACCACTCCGGTGAGAGCCTCTGATCACCACCTATCTGTAGACAGCAGAGCCCCAAGGCCTAGGGATACCCCCCGAGTGGTCCCCAAGTTTCTGAGGGCCCTTCAGAGCTCTTGCCTGAGGAGCCCCCTAGAAAGAAAATGTGCAAGAGGAAGAACATAGACTCCCAGGATGAGTCTCTCAACTCAGATACTGACCTCGAGGAATTGGAGGGGTCCCCCAAGTCATCCTCTGATGTTTCTTTCTCTGACATCCTGGAGATATTGAAACAAAGAGGTGACTGGCCATCCAAAGCCCCCTCCGAGGATGAGTCGGTCTTCCTGAAGGCCTTTGGTGCTCAGCCCTCCGCCTCCTGGGTGTCCCCACCCTTCGACAAGCTCCTGGATTTAATTTGTCAGAGGGTGTGGGAGAACCCTGATTCTGTGGAACCCGTACCCAGGAGACCCAATAAATTTCTTTCTGCTCCCCTGGGTAAGGAGGTTTTGTCCAAAGGAGTCCCTGTGGATGCCATGGTGGTGGCGGCCACTCAGAAGTAGCAGAGACTTCTTCCTCTGTCCATCCTCCTAACAAGGAGTCTGGGGCCATGGACCGGTACGGGAAGCGTACCCTCTCGTCAGCAACCTTCACCTTACAGTAGCTGAACTATCTGTCTCATTTTACTCGGCTCCAGAGAGATCTCCTCAAGGAGTTAGGAGATACTCTTGTGGGTAACATGCCTGAGGAGGTGGCCCAGATGGTTAACGCCCGGGTGTCTATCCTCAATTCTATCATTAACTCCTCCATGCGGCTCATTTCATATGCAGCCGAGGGAGCGAGTAGGGCAGCAAGCTCAAGAGTCGCCCTTAGAAGGCAAGCCTGGCTGCGCCTTTGTCATTTCGCAGAGGCCTTCAAGTCTTCTTTCACTGACGCCCACTTTGATGGTGGTTCTTTGTTCGGAACCAAAGGGAAAAAGACCCTCACCAGGTGCGAGCAAGAGGGAAAGACCCTGTCTGCTGTAGGGGTCCATTTTTCTCTTCCCTCTAGGGTTTTTTTCCTGGTGCACAAAGTGAGTCCCCCTCCAGAGGCAGAGGAGGGGGAGGTTATTCAGGGGGACACCGCCCTAGAGGCAGAGGGGACCCCCCCCCCCGCAATTCGGGAGACCGCGATTCCTTTCGCGGCTCTCCCTACAGTCGTTCCTGATGGGATGCCCGACTGTGCGTTTCTGGAGCCAGTCGGGGGTTGAATATTGTTATACCCGGAAGCCTGGCAAAGCATCACGCAGGACCGATGGGTATTACGTATAATTTCCGGAGGTTGTGTCACCCCCTTTTCGTCAGTCCCCCCCCCCTCCAGTCAAAAAAATCTCGGACGTTCCACCCAGTCAAAGGGATCACGCAGCTTCAGAGGTTTCAAAGCTGCTAGGAAAGGGAGCCATCCAGCATGTCCCCTCACACCAGATCGGACTAGGGACTTACTCAAGATTCTTTTTGGTGCCGAAAAGAACAGGGGACCTGAGACCCATATTAGATCTCAGCAGACTGAACAACTATGTACAAAAGTCCAAGTTCCGTATGGTCACACTACAATCGATTCTCCCATTGTTGGGAGAAGTATGGATGTGCTCCATCGACCTCAAGGATGCTTACTACCATGTCAAAATGGACAGGGCATCCAGGAGTCACATACGCTTCCGGCTGGGAGCCAGTCATTTCCAGTTTTGAGCCCTGGCCTTTGGTCTCACCACAGCCCCCAGGGTGTTCACCAAGTGTATGGCGCCGGTGACAGCTCACTTGAGACGTCAAGGATTCCAAGTGTTTCCGTATCTGGACGACTGGCTCCTTACCGCCCCCACCAGGCATCTACTAATCCAAACCAGGGACACACTACCATCACTCTGTCAACAGTTGGGCATAACACTAAACTAGGAAAAATCTGCCTTGTTGCCCTCACAGCGTGTCATTTTTATAGATGCAGAATTAGACTCCGTTCAAATGAAAGCCTTTCTACCGCAGAAAAGAATCAGAATCTTACAGCAACAGGTGCACGCCCTGCTACCCCTGAGGAAAGCGAAGGCAAGATGGGTTCTTCAACTCCTGGGGACTATGGCCGCAACAATTATGTTGGTCCCTCTAGCGAGATTGCACATGAGGCTCCTTCAATGGCTCCTCTTGCTCAATGGTCTCTCCAAAAGCTTTCACTTTCCCACCCTATTTTGCTTACGGACAGATGCAAACAGGATCTCAGTTGGTGACTTTGCACCAACAATCTGAACAGGGGAAAACCCTTCGCTCCACCAACCCCGGTTGCCACAGTGACCACGGATGCCTCCCAGATGGGGTGGGGGGCATTATCTCGGCAGGACAGTCCAATGCACGTGGCAAGATCACGAGATACATCTGCATATCAACGTCCTAGAGATGAGAGCGGTGCTACTTGAGTTGCAGGCACTTCAGACCTTTCTACCTGTAGGGACTATTGTAATACACTCGGACAACATGTCAGTGGTGTGGTATCTGAACAAGCAGGGGGGGGGGGACCAGATCATACCCCCTGTGCAGAGAGGCCAGGAGTGTGGCAGTGGGCAGTATCTTCCCAACGGTTTCTGGTGGCAACACACATTCCGGGAAAGTTCAACATGATAGCTGACAGGCTAAGCAGAGCTATTCTGATGCCTTACGAGTGGTCCCTGAAACGTCTAGTTGCAGAACGAATCTTCAGCAGATGGGGTCAGCCTTGCTGTGACCTTTTTGCCAGCCCCCTCAATGCCAAATGCAGCAGCTACTTCACGCTGATCCCCCCACAAGGGGAGTCACCCAGGGACGCTCTAGTTCACGACTGGCCCTCCGGTCTGCTTTATGCTTTCCCTCCATTTCCCTTGCTATCAAAAGTGATTCAGAAAGAGCAATCCTTGGGAAGCCGAATGATTCTGATTGCTCCACACTGGCCTCGTCAAGTCTGGTTCCCCTTTCTCCACCCTGACATTGTGGACACACCTTGGATTCTGGACCCACAACCAGATTTACTGACACGTCGTGACAGTTCCACCTCTCTCTACGGATCCTCCGGTTGACAGCCTGGCTACTCCACTTCCGTCGTTCGTTAGGCTTCATCACTTTTCACCTGAGGTAGTTCATATTTTATCTTCCTCTCATAAGCCCTCTACTAGGAAAATTTATTCTAGCAAAGGGAAGAGGTTTTCTATTTGGGCTCATACCCAAGGAATTGACCCTTACACAGCCCCAATTGCTTCAGTCTTGGAGTTTTTGTCTATGCTTTTCCATCAGGGCTCAGCGTCAGCTGCCATTAAAGTTCAATTGGCAGCGATTTCTAATTTTCATGTTGTTAATGATCCCAGTCTGATGGCTCAAAGACTCTGCAAGGCTTTCCTGAAGGGTACTCTGTTACTCTGTCCTCCAGTCTCAGAACCTATAATGCCCTGGGATCTAAATTTTGTCCTGCAAGCTCTTACTTCACCACCCTTGAGCATGCAGCTACCTGCGACTTAAAATTCTTGACCAGGAAAACTGCCTTTTTAATAGCCATCACATCAGCCAGGAGAGTTTCAGAAATTCAAGCTCTTTCTATCAAACCTCCATACTTGATCTTTCATAAGGACAGGGTTTCTCTTAGACCAAACCCTTCCATTCTTCCTAAAGTGGCGTCCATACCTAATCTTAATCAATCTATTGAGTTGCCAGTATTTTTCCCCGTTTTTCAAACAAGGCAGAATTTAAATTTCATCAATTGGATGTACACAGACAGTTATGTTTCTATCTGCACCGAACTAAAGATCTCCAAAAATCTGATAAACTGTTTGTCTCCTTTTTGGAAAACAAAATTGGGTCCCCGGTCTCCAAAATCACCTTATCCAGATGGATATCCAGTTGCGTTTCTTTCGCTTATTCTGCAGGAGGTAATGATCTACCATTTCCGGTCAAGGCTCACTCTACTTGGGCTGTATCTATATCTACAGCCTATCAAGCCAAATTGTCTATGGAAGATATTTGTGCGGCAGCTACTTGGGCTTCTCACACATTTGTTACTCATTACAAGTTGGACGTGGTATCGAGGGGCAGGTCTTCCTTTGGCTCCACAGTACTCAGGAGTTTCTTCCTATGAGCCTCCCAGGATGTAGATGCTAGGGATGCTGTCCCACGGGTAAGAATGTAGGCGAGATTGGCCTACATAACATCAAGAAGTTATGTACTCACCATAACGTTCGATGTATGTAGTCCATCTCGCCTCACATTTTTACTTACCCTCCCACCTTCCCCCTTCCTGGAGGATCTGGAGGTTAGGTCTGATTTACAGAGTTCCCTTCACTTTTAGCTTATTCTTCTTTAACTGGATGTTGTTATGCATGGGGTATGAATTAGAAGTTATGTACTCACCATAACGTTCCATCTGAGTAGGTGCTTCATTTGTCTGCAACCTGTGGGTCTCGGATCCGACCGGCAGCTTTCCAAGCTTCAAGATCCTAGCTCCTCCCCTCTACCCATAATCCCCTGTCACCACCAAACTACCTCAGATCGGTTTTGCTGTATTACCTGATAAAGCTGTAAACAAACAGGTTCAGTTATTCTCAAGAATCATAAATGATCCTAGAAACCCGATACAGGTTAGGGGGATGGCAGGGGGGATTGTTGCAGACAAATGAAGTACCTACTCAGATGGAACGTTATGGTGACTACATAACTTCTAAACCTGAAGTAGTTACTTCATTTGTTCTGCAACCTGTGGGACAGAGTCCCCAGCTACCTAAACAAAAAATCCTGGGTGGCCTATGGAAGGATATTCCCAAGCAACGCGGAGCCAAAGGACGCCCTGCTTCTAGATATCATGTCCAGCTTATAATGAGAAATAAATGTATGAGCAGAAGACCAAGTGGCTGCTGAACATATGTCGTCCAGCGGCATCCTGGACCAGAAGGCTGCAGAAGTTGCGATGGACCGTGTGGAATGTGCACTAATTTTAAATGGGGTTGTTTTGCCCGATGCCTTGTAAGCCTGAGAAATACATTGACAAATCCAATTAGCCAGTGTCACTTTGGATATAGGTTTCCCCATGGATGAAGGAGCAAATGACACTAACAGTTGATCAGCCTTACGAACGTCTTTGGTCCTGTGCAGGTAAAAACGCAACTGTCTATGTACATCTAGTGTATGCAACATGTATTCTCCCTTATTTTGAAAATTCTTGAAAAACACTGGCAGATTGATAGTCTGATTGATATTTGCCATAGATGCCACTTTTGGTAAAAAGACGGGTTAGTCCTGAGAGACACTCTGTCATTGTGAAAAATAAGGTAGGGAGGTTTCATGCACAAAGCTTGGAGCTCTGAAACCCTTTTAGCAGAAGTTATGGCTACCAAGAATGCTGTTTTCCAGGACAGAAAATTAAGAGGTACAGAAGCTGCAGGTTCAAAAGGAGGTTTCGTTAAGGCTTGCAGAACAAAGGTTAAGTCCCAAGGGGGAGTCACGGATTTCACAGGCGGCTTGAGAAGGAAAATGCCACGCAAGAATGTCTTACACAATTTGGTAGACGCTAGGGATCCTAATCAGTCTCCCATATGAAAATGGGATATTGCTGCCAACTGTACTTTCACCGTTGATGCACTGGCCCCTTGTTCAAATATCATGGACAAAAAAATCCAAGACTGTAGGAATCAGAACAGTAAAAGGGTTGAGACCCTGGCTGTTAGCCCAGATAGAAAATCGTTTCCACTTGCTATTATAGATTTTCCTGGTGGACGGTTTATGAGCCGCTACCAGAATAGTTTTCACTGGTGACGAGATACCGGGAGTCCTTGCCATTAGTGGAACTAGATCAACCAAGCCGCGAGCTTGAGGTTTACCAGGTTCAGTGTTGGGCACCCTGTTGGGTGCGAGATCAGATCTGGAATGGGATCCAGGATTAAAGGGGAAGAGAGACTGTGTGACCGCAGGTATGGAAACCAGATTTGACGAGGCCAGAATGGGGCTATGAGGATAATTTTGCTCCCCAACCGTGCGGCTTTCTGAATGAACTTCGCCATGAGCGGAAGCGGGGGATAAGCATAGAGTAGACCGGGAGGCCAAGCATGAATCAGAGCGTCCCTTGGGCTCTCCCCTTCTGGGGGAAGAACTGCGAAGAACTCGCTGCATTTTGTGTTTTGGGGAGTAGCAAAGAGATCGCAGCGAGGCCAACCCCACTTGTGGAAAATCTCATTCGCAACTTTCGGATTGAGAGACCACTCGTAAGGACTGAGAATTACTCGACTCAATTTGTCCGCCAGGATGTTGGATCGTCCCGGAATGTGCGTTGCTATCAGAAAGCGGTTGGTGGATATCACCCATTCCCAAACTCCCATGGCTTCTCGACAAACAGGGTAGGATCTGGTTCCCCCTTGTTTGTTTATATACCAGACCACTGACATATTGCCTGTCTATTGCAATGGTTCCTAGAGGCAGAAGGTCTTGGAGAGCCTGCAACGCTAAAAGCACTGCCCTCATCTCCAGAACATTTATGTGCAAGGCGGTCTCCGACAAGGTCCACGTAACCTTGGACGTTTCTGCCCAAACAATGCCCCCCCCCCACCCTAGGCGAGAAGCATCCGTGGTTAACGTGGCCTGGGGAGTGGGAATCACAAAGGGTCTCCCTTGCCTGAGTTCTGAGGAGTGAAGCCACCAAAGGAGGGACTCCCTGCAAACCCTGCTCAGGGGAATGGGAGTATTCAATGGATGGTGTAACAGTGACCATTGAACTTGCAGTGTCCATTGTAATATACGCATCCTTAGGCGAGCATGGAGAGAGAGGCCGATAGCCGCTGCCATCGAGCCTAGTGCTCTCAGGACTAACTCCGCCGGCGGAGCTTTGGTGCGAAAGAGCCAAAACGGAGTGAGAGGCTGGACAGCCTGTCCGAGGTCAAGAAGGCCCGAGAAGATCGGGAATCTAGCCTGGCTCCTATGAAATCTAATGCTTGCACAGGATGAAGAAAATACTTCGGTATGTTGACTGAAATGCCCAAGCTGTCGGCAAGAGACAGAACATAGTCCCTCGCGATACAAAGTTGATGCCTGTTGGTTGCTGTGAGGAGCCAGTCTAGGTACGGACAGACCCTTATGCCCTGAAGCCTCAGGTGGACCGCAACCACTGCCATGACTTTGGTGAACACCCTGGGGGCTGAGGCGAGTCCGAACGGAAGGACCCTGAACTAGTAATGACTGGCCCCTAGCCGGAAGCGGAGGAACCTCCTGGACCGTCTGTCCATTAGAATGTGGTAGTACGCGTCCTTGAGGTCTATCGAGCACATCCAGTCGTTCTCCTGCATTAAGGGGAGAATAGATTGTAGAGTGACCATACGGAACTTTTCTTTGGGGACAAACATGTTCAGGGCGGACAAGTCTAGAATGGGCCTGAGGGCCCCCGTCATTTTCGGCACTAAAAAGAACCTTGAGTAGTAGCCCGATCCGGATTGGTCTGAGGGGACCCGCTGGATGGCTCTTTTTCTACAAATTTGAAATCTCTACAGTCGCCGCCTCTCTTTGATTGGGTGGGACATCGGGGAGGCGACCACCTGAGGGAGGACGAAATAGGAAGGGAATTTTGTAGCCTCTGGAAATAATTCGGAGCACCCATCGATCGTTCGTGACGGACTCCCACATTGACAGGTGCTTCGTTAAACGCCCCCCAACTGCCTCCAGAGCTGGACAGTCGGGTAAGCTATCAGGGCTGTTGCGCGGGTCTCTCGGAGAAAGGCTCCCTAGACCCGAAGTTACGCAGTCCCCCTCTGCCTCTGGGCCGGCGTCCACCCTGCCCCCCTCTGCCTCTGGAGGGCGCGGAGTCCGAAGCTGGATAGGATTGCTGAGACTTGCGGAACCACAGCTTCTTTTGCCCCCTCTGATTCCTTGAGTAGGAACGTTGGGGGCTCGAGAAGCGGACTCAGACGGCAGACAGCGTCTTCCCGTCCTTCTCGCTTTGGACTTGGAAAGCGAAGAGCCGTCAAAGGGTGCATTCGCAAAGGACGCCTTGAAAGGTTCCGCGAAATTACAAAGGCGGAGCCAGGCGTGGCGTCGCAAGACAACACCTGCCCCGCTGGCCCTTGCGGCTCCCTCCGTAGCATAAGACAGTAGCTGCATGGACGTATTTGAGATGGACTTGAGTGGCCATACGAGTTGAGAACACGGTTTTGTCCTCGACCAACATGGACTCTGGTGGAGCTGCAGTGTATTCCTTGATCAAATCCCGTTGCAGCCTGATGACATGCGCCATATAATTCAGCACCCTCACAGAGAAGGTTGCTGAAGCAAAGGTCCGCTTCCCTATATGGTCCAGCGCCCGGGACTCCTTGTCCGGCGGGTGGACCATGAAGCTCTCCTGGGAGAGTTCTCTCTTAGTGGCAGCAGCCACCAACATGGCATCAACTGGAGACCATTTAGCCCAAGCCTGCCTATCTGAAGGGGGGCTAAGGATTTTATCCGGCCGGCGTGGGATAGGGTCCACGGTGTCAGGCTCCTTCCAAGCCCTGGTAGTCAGGAGATCTACCAGGGGATCTGCCGGTGGGGACACCCAGGAGGTAGATGGGCCCGCTTCAAACGCCTCCAGAAATACGGACTCATCCGAGGAAGGTTTTTGGGCAGACTACACCCCCCAATACGCAACATTTCCATGATGTCTCCAAAGGAGACATCCTCGGGGGGTGACCTTGGGAAACCTTCCCTTTCCTCTAAGTCCGTATCTGTGGTGACGGACTCGGGGGAGTCCATGTGCCTCCTTTTACACGTCCGTTTACGAGGCACCTCTTCTGTGGGACTAACAGAAGAGGGCGCGTCAACGGCCTCTTGTTCCTCCGAGGGAACCAACTGGAGGGTCTGAGCAGGCTGTCCCAATGGAAGGATGATGGAAGGTAGACCCGTATGCAGTGAGGGAGCGGAAGGATCCAAAGCCCGGGTCGGGGACCTGGAAGACCTCGACAGTACCCTCTCCACTACCTCGAACGCCGAGGGAGAACTACTCTCTTCTGGCCTCGAGAGTTGTCTCCTCGGCTCCGAGATAGGGATCGGGGTCGGAGCCGAAGCCGTCGGATCCGAGAGGGAGGCGCTCTCCGACATAGGAGGCGCCGAAGAGGCACCCGCTCCCACGGATCCAACGTCCGGCCCACGGCCCAGAGAACTTGGATCCGAGATACACGAGGGTATGGTCGGCGTCGAGAAGGCTTGGGCCACCGACGCCGACAAAACCCCGGCTCCGAAAGGGCCTGGATCCGAAGACTCCAAAACTGGGATCCGGGTTGAAGGAGAAATCGGGGCAAATATTGAAGCTGCACTCCCCCCCTGTGGGGGGAGGGGGGGCAAGAGCACCCCCATCTGCATTTGGGTCTGCAGAAACAGACGCATCATCCTGTCCATAGTAGATCTAGAGGAGGTTGTAGAGGCGGGCCTGGAAGGCCGCCTCGACGACCTCGAGGGTGATCGGAGCTCCTCCTCCGGCGAGAAGGAAGGGGATCGGAGCCGAGAAGGAGAAGGTCCGGACACCCTCAGGGGCGATTTAGCAGTCTTCGATGGCGGAGCCGAGGGATGAGGCTCGGCTCGCCTCTTATGTCTGTGCTTCTCCCTGTACTTTTCCCTAGAAGGAGAAGACTGAACTTCCCTCGTACTCAAGGCAACAGTGGGAGGTTGAGTCCCAGCCTGAGTCGAGGGAGTCAAGGGTGCCGAAGCTACCTGGGCGGCCTGCACCTTGGAGGGAGAGGAGGGAGAGGCCTCCTCCGGGGGAAGCAATCCCGCCAGAATAAGCCTGTTACTCCTGTCCTTCACAGCCCGGGGGTTGAAGGCTGCGCAAACCTGGCAGTCTGACGACAAATGGGCAACCCCCAGGCATATAACGCACTGAGTTGTGGCCATCAGCTGGGGAAAGCTTATGGCCACACCCAGTGCACTTAGAAAAAAAAGCCTTATGGCCTTTGGCCATTTTCCTAACACACACACACACACGCCCAAACACCAAGGGGAGGGTTAACTGAACCAAGCGCCAATCCCGAAAATAAAAAAGGGCAGAGAAACACTCTCAACACACACTTTTTTAAATTTGTCGAAAAATTAAGAAAAATTAAGAAAAAATTCACTTCCCTGCTACTAAGCTCAGGAGCTCTTCTCAAGATGCTTGTGATCAAGCCACGGCAAAAACGATCTGAGGTAGTGTGGTGGTGACAGGGGATTATGGGTAGAAGGGAGGAGCTAGGAGCTCGGATCTTGAAGCTTGGAAAGCTGCCGGTCGGATCCGAGGTCAGATCCGAGACCCACAGGTTGCAGAACAAATGAAGTAACTACTTCAGAATGAGTGTTTGCAGCAAAATAGATCTGGGGATATGGAGCAGTGCAGCATGGGATACCTGCTTAGCCCAGCCAATAGAAGACTTCGAGCTAGAAAAGTTTGTCCGAGTCGGAGCAGATATTCGGCTCTGAACCCACGGGTAAGAATGCGAGGTGAGATGGACTACATACATAGAACAATATGGTGAGTACATAACTTGTTTTCCACTACTGACAGCACCCAGTTGTCTGAGGTGATTTCTTTCCAAAGGGGCAGACAGTGAGAGAGAACGTAAGACAAGGGGAGTAGGGCAAGGCAGTCACGCTTTACCATTATTTCTGTCCTGAAAGGACTTTGTGCTGGTTGAGAAGTAGTAGTCCTTAAAGAAGGTTTCCTGGTCCCTTTCCTAAGCCTACTAAATGAAGGGGGGCCACAGGAGGGGCCCTTCTGGCACAGAATGCCTTAGCAGGATAATTTCTGTAGAACTTTGATATGGGAGAGACAGCAGATATTTAATGTCCTGCAGCTCTTTGCTTTTCTCCTGCAGATTTTTAAAAAAGCTCTGCAGATTGCTTTCCAAACATTAAGTTATTGTCAAGAGGAGCATCTAGGAATTTTGACTTTAAAATCTTCTGGCAGAGGTTGGAGCCTAAAAGCCAGGAGTATATACACACAACTGATGCAGTTGCAGCTGATCTAGCAGAGGCCTCTGCTGCATTCTAACTGCATCTGATGGAGCGCCTGGCCACCTGGGATGCCATGGATAGCTTAGATGTTACTTCAGTTTTGCTAGGGGACTTAGGCAGGGAGCTGAGAAGTGTACATGCTTGGGAAACCAAGCCCATAGGAGTTTGGTAGTTAATAGCTCTGAAGGCCAGGGTAGAGGAGGTATAAGTCTTCTTGCCCAGCCTATCTACACATTTACTGTCTTTATAAGAAGGTAAAAGAGATGAGGGAGGGAGCAATCTAGATAGTCTATCTGGGGCCACAGCTATGACAGCAGGGTCTGTCGGGGGGGGGGATTTACAAGGAATTTGTGGTCCTCAGGCACTTTCCAGAAACGGTCTTGTCTCTTTGGAGCAAGTGGCTGGGAGTCAGGATTCTTAGTATGAAGCAAATGCATCAAGGTATGCAGTGATCACCAGAGGAATGGCAGATGGGGAGGGTTGATTCAACCTGCAGTAATTCAAATTATCTTTTTGGAGTTTCTGACATTTGGGAAGACTCCCGTTTGAAGTATTCTTTCATCTTAGTGATGGTTTCGCTAAATGTTATGTCCTCTGGAGGAGAGTCTCCAACAGAATCCTCATCTGGAGAATATTATTCCAGGGGTGAGGCAATTTGTGAAGCATAGGAGATAGAATCCTCTGAGCAAGATGAGAGAGCCTCCTCTTCTTCCTCTTGGGGGAAAGGAATGGGTGAGTTAACAAAAGTAGGCCTTGGGCTGAGCAAAGGAATAGAGGGGGCTGAGGATGGTGTATGCCTTAGGGCAATGAAGGCCTGCATCAGGGATTGAGTAAAGGACTGCCAGTCTAGTTGACATTCAGGTAAGGGTAGATAAATACCTTAGTTTTCTGTCTTCTTTTAGGAGGAAAAGTTTTAGGAGACAGGGTAGGCCTAGAATCTAGGGCCTTAGCAAGTTAAGGAGTCTCCCATTCGAGAATAGCCGATGTCTCAGCTATCGTCACGGACATGCCGATCAGCTACCTCAAGGGAGGCTGTAGAAGTGGATGGCTCTAGCAGGTGTCCCTCAACCTCTACATCGGCGGTTGGCGGGGAGTCTGACGACAGAGAGGCACTGGTGGTAGGCCGTGAAACTTTGGCCTTTTTCTTTGGCGGTTCTATCGGCTTTGCCAATTCTGGATCCATCCTAACAGCTAGTTTCTTAAGCCTTTGATTTTCTAAGTACAATCAGCCAATCAAGTGCAGGCAGCGAAATGGCTTCCAAGAGTTTTAGGGATGAAGGATTGGCAGATGGCGCAGAAGTATGGTCGTGTTCCCAGTCTAGACAGAAGACGCAACGGTCGTGGATGTCTTTATGTGGAATTTGACGTCCGTATCAACATTTACTTTTCTTAGTTGACATCGGCTAAAGTAAAAAGCAGCTAACCAAGCTTCAAGCAATAATAGTAAGAAATCCCCAACAGGGTAGTTAGCTTTGGACGTCTTGATAAAGAGGAGCAATGCGATCGATCTGATGTTCGACTGCGGCAGAAAAATTCTGTGGTCTGTGCGTGAAGACGTCACATTTAAGGCCCCTGGTTTATGACCCTGTGTGTGACATTCCATGCACCAACAGCAACCAGGCTGAAAGCTTTTGTATAGGAGCTGATATTTGGGTCGCCTGAGGAGGAGAATCCCACAGCATGAATACCGCAACATGAGAATAGAAGGACATCTAATATATTAGAAAGCCCTGAAATTAAACGCATGTCTTTTTTCTTTCCACTTACAATCAATCTAGCAGTCTCTCTTTTTAACAACTCAGAGATATGCATGGAAGTGCCCTAGGGTTTATAGGTAGGTACTAGGCTATCGGCCCAAGGGCCTACGTAAGCCTAGCCAACAAGGTTCCCTGGCTTACGCCACCCAAGAAAGTTATTTTCCTGTGCCACTGTCGAGCAGAGACACAGAAGTGATCCCCAGGGTGTATTTCTTATTTCTCATCCACTCCAAGATTTTTCTTGAAGAGTGCTAATGAAGAACTCTGCTTGACATAAATGGGTAGCCTATTCCAGAGTATGGGAAGTCTTTGGGACTGGAATCTATCCCTCCAGTATGTCCTGTTTATTGTGGTGACAAGGTTTAGGTCCCTAGTGTGTGTAGCTCAGTGGGATTGGGATTTCTTTAGGTTTAGCATGTCCAACAGCTCTGGGTTTGACATAGCTTTATATGTTAGGCAGAGAATACCTCGGAGTAGGCGATATGCTATGGAGTAAAGCTTGAGTTTTTTGAGGCGGTCAGTGTAGGGCATTTGTTTGAGGCCAGTAATCCTCTTTGTGAGGTACTTCTGTGGCCTTTCCAGCTGCTGCAGATGTCTTGTGAGGTACATTCCAAAAGGGGCGTTGTACTCTATAATGGGTCTAATGAGTGTCGAGTAGAGGGGAACAATGACCTCTTTTTGCCTGGATGAGAACTTTTTTATGATGAGGTGTGCCACGTAGAAGGACTTCCTGACTACTGTGGCGATGTGACTATCAAAGGAGAGACTACTGTCCAAACTACTGTGCGCCAACATTTAAAATGATGTACTACAGAGTCCTATACATCTATATTATGCATGCCTTTTCTTCTTGCTATGCAATCAATGTTTATTTTGGTATTCTCACTGCTGTACTACAAAAAGTACTGTGAAACTGCTATTTTCCTTGCTTCCCATATTCAGCATGAAACCCTAAAGCACCTTCAGAATAATATAGAATATGCTGCCCCTTGTAATACAAATTAAGTTTGTTAATCAATAAAAAAGCATATTAGGAAATAATGAAATACAAAGATCTTAAAAGTGCTACTCATACAGCATGTTTCTGACCAAAAATTTATCTCAGATTACACACACAGCAGAACTTAAAACTTGACTGAAAGAATTATTAAAATCTGGACATTGGGGAAAATTATGCAAGGTTATTACTTCAACAGATTTTGGTACTGGTCCATGATGTTGCTTTGCTGCTTTAAAATACAAGCTTGACCATCAAGAATTTTAAAAAAGTGCTACAGAAGAATATAATTGTTTCCCCCAAATCTATCCAAAGCTTTCCCATCCTTGTCTGAAAGGAGAGAATGGTGTTAACCACCCAAGTGTTAGGAACAACCTATTACAAAAGCATCAATTTTACTTTCATTCAGCTGATTAGGTCGATCTCGGTGGAGCTACACCCCCCCCCCCGAACACCATAGAATTAATAAATCTTATTAAAAACTTGGTTCACTTAAAAAAGCTTTCCAGATGCATTAAGTGCAACTACTTTAAAAATGACTTTAGGGAAATGACACACCCATAGCTGTATATAAGTACTGTGTACAACGGAAGAGCTAAGAATTGAAGACTACAAAACTAAGGGTATTACTCACTCTTAGTTACAAGCATGTTTACAAATTCTGTTCAACTGAAATTTAATCACGAGACAGCATCTAGGTTACCTACTTGTTAATCAAAGACGAAGTGGGCTTCATTAATATTGATTTTGGAATGGTTAAAGTTGTCAAAGCTGTTTTAACTGCATCTGGCTTTGGTTCTTCACTTGCACTTGATGTAGCTCCCAACTTAGAAGTAGACAAATCTTGAGGTGGGGTCACTGTGACAGCTGGACGACTCACTGCAGTTCTAGGATCCCTGCGTGAAACTGTAACAGTACTACCAGTACTAGCAGTACATCCAGTAATCTGAACTGATAAAGATTCCAAACTGCTGGACTCTGATGTAGGAAGAACAGTGGCAGCTTCTGTAACAGTCCGAGAACTTACTGAGGAGCTTGATTCTGCAAGATACCCAATAGAATCTAGCACAAGGTCCAACTGCTCAGTACCTGAGAACAAACCTACTGTAGTTTCTGGCTTGGAGTTTGACTCTGGAACTTTAGCAAAAGTTGCTGCAGACATCTTTAGCTTTTTTGGTTGAGGCTCCTCCTCTGATGCTGTAATTTGGCCTAGAAAACGAACAGAAAATGGTACACCATTAAGCAAAAAAAACTGCTACACTGGTCAAAAACATCTGCACCGTGGGGTGGGGGTTGTGGAACAAAAACATGTACATCAGGAGCCACAAGGAATATAGTCCACCAAAATACAAACCACTCTGAAAGCAAATATTCCAAATTCAGTTAGTACTGGTCAAGTTTTCAAATGAAAAACATCTGGCTAGTTAGTCTAGAACTATAAAAATTCAACTTGGTATCCAGACTAGTTAATGCTTCCATAGTTCTTCCAACCCATTAGTTTACTTTTGTGAAACCAACACGATCAGCAAATAAGTCACTGCTAACAGCAAACAAGAGCAAAGTACAACATTAAATTACTGCACAAGCTATCAATCTCCTTCAAAACAACTTACCATAACAGCAGATATTAGAAAAAGATCACTTTTGCAGAACTACTTAAATGTAGGATATTTACCACTAGGTGGGCCATCTGTCTTGGCCATTTATGAGCTTGGGGGCCTTCTAACTGGCACAGCATATATATCCACTGAGGGATAATCTCCCTGATGCAGCATGCATCCACCCCGGCCCTTTTGCACAGTAGGAGATGCATGCCTGTGCAACCTACAGAGTCCCTCCCCCCACATAATTTAATTACCTGTAAAAGCTATATAAGAGCATTCACAAGACTAAGTATGCACCCAGAGTAGTAGGCAAATATCTGGCAGCTAGACAAAACTATGGTAACTGAGGTAGGAATGGAGGAACTATCCTCATCCTCCAAACAAACTGATGAACTTGTCACCTAGCCCTGAAGGAAGAAATGGGGGTGTAACTGAAGGGAAGGAAGGAGATAACCTGCAAGGGAAATATTACACCAGATCGACATGACACCCCCAACATGTGAAGGAAGGACGGACTCCAGGTCACCTCAGCAGAGGTGCAGTAGGTGGAAAATGGTATTGCATCAATGATCTATTCAATTAACTACTATTATGGCAAGTTAACTATACAACTGTACTATATTTTTCATTATGTAACTGAACTTAACCATAACAGTAGATGTCCTACAGATCACTATTACAGTATTTCTCTCAGATTTCCGGCTGGGGTACCAAAGCTTTACCCTCCCAATGGTGTAACGTCCGACATATGACCTCAGCTCATGTGCGTTGGGATATATGGGGTGATTTTACAATGTTAATCATTGCTTTTATACACTTCCTAAAATCACGTATTAAGAAAAGCATAATATACCTAAAAAGCGATTTTAGTTAAAAGTCAGTCTTTTTGCGTGTATGTTGTACTTTTCTTAATACTTGACTTGGGAACATGGGTTGCAAATAGGCAGTGTTTTCCTTAACTACGATTTAGTTTGACCTAATCAGTAGTAGTGTGTGGGTGGGTACTAAGTGTTCTAAAATAGACTTTTTATGGCCCTGTTTATATTGTTTGCCTTGAACACACTGGTTTAAAATTAAAGAATACATACATTTTCCACACTTACTTCTAAGTGTATAAAAGCAGATACGTTTAACATTGTAAAATATTTTTTTTTTTTTTTTTTATTGAAGATTGCTTGTCGGTGACGAATAAAGGCTTGTTGCTTTGGAACACTACTTGGTTTTCATAATTGTGGGGGGAATTATTGTGCCTGAGCTCATCAATGAAGTTAAGACCACTAGTTTCTCTATTTTTTCCTTCAGTACTCATGGTTGAGAGGTCGGAACTAGACAGATTCCTATGCTTGTTCATTTTTGATACTTCTGATATACAGGATAGACGGGCAAGATCCTCAGACTATTTCCAGGCCAGCAGTCTGAAGACAAGAGGAAACTGGCCAGCTTGGGGGAGCACAGCTAGAACTAGTGGGAAACTCCACCAAGAAAGCATGTATGCATATGTTTGATCCAAAAGTAAGACACATGGGAGGGAATACAGCAACACTGATCAGCAGGACGTCTACTGTTATGGCATGTTCTTACACAGCTATACTATACCCTGCCTAAAATCACAGTTGCTGTATTCATCACAGATGGGTGACTCCCAGAGCAGACAAGAGGATAGGGGGTTGGCTGGCTAGAGTGAAAAAGACGAACTGTACAGGAAACCAAAGAGCACTAATCTGCATTTACTGTTTAGAATCTTAGAATCTGCTGTCTGAGGTTCTGACATGCCCTTATGCAAAGATTAACAAAGAAACCAGATATTTGGTCATTTGTTTGTGGTAATTAATAACCCTGAATGCTAAGCTGAAGGTGGTGTAAACTTTCTTATCCCACCTATCCATGGCCCTGCTGTCGTCTGAGGGGACGGCAATAGCAGTGGGATGCAATCTGGATGGCTTATCTGAGGAGAGGGAGACTGCTGCAGGGTCAGTCATGGGACATCAGCAATAAAACCCCATCTGTGATGAATACTGCAACAGTGATTTCAGTTAGGACATCCAACTTGTTTCTACAGTCTGTTAAGGAATGCTGACCAAATGCTTTACAGTCAAATGTTCAGTCAACCCAAACAAGCCATGTACTGGTCATACAAATCCTGGGGGCTACCTTATGCCCATACTGAACACATTTCTTAAAACTTTTTCTTACCTTTCAAATCCATCTTTTAACAAGTACAATTAACCAACTAAACATAGCAAAAACAGTGACTAGAATAAATCAACTGAAAATAAAAGAAAAGCGGCAGACCAACACACGACTAAAATAAAATCACCACCACATTTAACTGAAATAGGCAAGCGCTTTCTCGACCACACTGGTCACGTCATCAGACCATTACAAAAACAAATAAAACAGCATAATTTACATACACTCAATCAATACTGCATCAGTTCAATTAAAATATCAACTAAAAGATTTAGAACTTGCATCAAACCAGCCTATTAACTCAACACATCTCCACACTACACATGGAGCAAAGTTCACCGTCCTACGTCATAGCAAAGCTAAAACCTTAAAGGCACACACACTACTGAATGGGATGGTTTCCATTAAGCCAGTTTTGAAATCAAGAGGGCTACCCAGATTAAGTTAGATATGCAGTTTGTCCTGTAAGTTGACAAACTAATACAGTTGTGTTCATATTTTATCTAGTCACTGTAGGTCTTTGTGCACCTTTAAGGTTTTAGCTTTGCTATGATGTGATGACGTAGGATGATAAACATTACTCCATGTGTAGTGTGGACATGTGTTGAGTTAACAGGCTGGTTTTGATTACCAAGACTAAACATTTTTTTACCCTTTATAAATCAACTCCTAAACACCAGCTGCTCCACACAACTCTCACCTACACTTAAATCTGACAATAACTCAAAAATACTGCAAATTCTTTTAATTCATAGGGTTACAGCCATTTACAATCCCATGTTTTTAGCCTTTATATTGAGAACAAATAACCAAAGGAACAGAATATTTACATGCTGCTTTTGTACATGAAGGACAAAGGTGCTAAAACCAGTAGGGTTACCACCTGTTCCTCTGCCCAGACAGTACCTTTTGGGCAGCTGTCTCCTCCACAAAATACTGAAAAATGGCAAATATTCTAAGATTTTAAGCAAAAAACATTTTAAGTTTTCTTTACTTATTAAATAAAATAATTACTTTGCATCTAACACACCTAAGTGTTATCTAAAATACCATAAGCAAATCAAATGATACAAGAATAAGCTTTTATTTTGGGAAAAAAATTGAAGTTCTGTCCTTTGCATTGGTTGTGGGTACAGTATATGCCCTGTTAAAGCTCGTTTCTACAAAAATGTCACACTTAGGCATTTGAAAAGGTGGAAACCCTATAAACCAGGGTGAATTTCTGGTTATTCATTCATTTCTTGAAATTACATTTGAATAATGTAAGACAAGTAGTTTGCTTTATGTGGCGTGACAGACTTTCAAATAAAGAGAAGTTGTGTAAAATCTTACTATAACCATAGATGCCCTCATCTTCCATGTTGCAGTATTCTGTACAGATTGGTTTGCTCCTCTTGTTACCCGAACCTGTGGCCAACGTTACCCGAACATCCGGCCAGTATACAAAACTTTGCAGTCACTATATGGACATCTGATGTGGCTAGCACAGCATGAGCCATAAAACTGATGGCTGCGCGCACCAGTCCCAGAGAAGGTAGTGAAAGTCCTGTGCCATCCAAGAAGGGAAATGCCTGGTATCAGGAGGGGTATGTGAGAGGGAAGGAATGCCACTGTGGGTGGATTTGGATTCCCTTGTCCTGTGTGAGGAGGTCCACTCTGAGGGGTAACTTGTGGTGACTGCCCTTGGATAATTTGCAGGAGAAGGGGGAACCAACGCTGTCTTGGCCAATAGGAGTCACCAGTAAGACTTTCAGCCTGTCCTGCTGGATCTTCAACAGGACTTGGGCATCTGTTGCCAACGCCAGAGGTTCTGGTAGTCTGGTGCAGGAGGAAGGAAGCTGCCTGTTCATGGTAGAGGCAAACAGGTCTATTTGAGGTGTACCCCATCGGTGGACAAGGTTCAGGAAGACATCCCTGCGTAGCATCCATTCATGGAAGATTGACATGGGTCTGCTGAGGGTACCTGCCTGAGAGTTTTGTTGGGAAGGGATGTAAACTGCCTGAAGAGCAACTCCCTGACTGGTGGCCAGTTCCCACAGAAAGAGAGCTAGTCTGCAAAGTAAAAAAAAAAAAATGGTTCCCCCCTGCTTGTTGAGATACCGCAGTAGTGTGGTATTGTCTGTGAAAAACTTTAGGGGTCCCTGATGGAGCTTGTGTTGAAAAACTTTCAAGGCCAATAGTATTGCTCTTATTTCCCTTGTATTAACATGCTCTTTCCTGTGTAGTTCTGGCCAAACACCCTGCACCTTTTGGATCCACAGTGTAGCTCCCCAACTGAGGTCTGAGTAGTCTGTGCACATGACCTGTGTTGGTAGTGGAGGCTGGAGTGGAAGACCCAGGTTGAGCTTCACCTAGGTCAGCCACCAATGGATCTCCTGTTTGAGACAGGGCAAGAGAGGCACCCTGTACACCAGGGGGTGGAAGTGTTGGGTCCAAACAGACCTAAGGTACCACTGCAGTTTCCTCATGTGAAGTACCAAAAGTAGGTATTGTGTCAGGCTTTCCACCTTTTGAGGTGGAAGGAAGGCTTTCATGATGTCTGCTTGAATTCTGCACCCCAGGAACAATGTCATGGGCAGGGTACAAATGGGATTTTGGGTAATTTATCTGAAACCCTAAGGACTGCAGGAGGCCAATGGTTTTCTGTAACTGGTGCAGAAGGGGCTGTTTGCAGTCTGCCTGGATGAGTAGGTCTAGGTAAGGGAAGATTGGATCCCTTGAGTCCTGCAGAAGACAATCACTGGTGCCAGACATTTGGTGAAGACTCTAGGTGCTGCGGACAGACCAAAGAGCAAGACTGAGAACTGACAGTGAGCAGAGGCCACTGAGAACCGGAGGAAACTCCTGAATCTGGGCCTAATGGAGATAGGCATCCTTCATGTCCAAGGTGCCCATGGACCCTTGAAGAAGGATTAGAGGGAAGAGGGTTGGCAGTGTAAGCAACCTGAATGTGGGTACATGCAGGAAGAGATTCAGATATGAGAGATCTAGAAATGGCCTCCAGGGCCCATCCTTCCTTGGTACTAGAAAGATCCTGGAGTAAAAGCCTTCTCCCAAAGCAGACTGTGGTACTGGCTGGATGGTGCCTTGGGCCATAAGGTTGTCCATAACTGGCTGTAAGAGGTGGAGCTGTTCTTTTGGGGGCTAGGAAACCCCCCGTCTTTGGGGAGGATGATCCAAGTCATGAAGTACCCATGTTCTACTACTGACAGTACTCACTTGTCTGAAGTGATGAGTCTCCATGCTTGGAGATCGTAATGAGGCGAGAGGGGCGGAGGGTGTGGTGTGGTGGGGGAGTCTGATTCAAGCTTGGCAGGTAGTCGCACTCTACCTGCCCTGTCTTGAAAGGGCATCCTTTGGCTGGTAGACTGAGCAGTCCTGGCAGGAGTAGATTGTTTCCTGGGAGCTTTTCTTGGTCTGGAAGAGGAAGCGGGGCCTGAATGCTTCCTGATAAACTGGATCTTAGATGGATTAATTCCTTTGAAACTTGGGAATTGGAGATACAAACAGATGCTTTAAGTCTTGCATCTCCTTACCTTTTTGTTGCAAGGACTTAAACGAGTTTGCAACGTTGGATCCAAATAGAACTGAATTGTCTAAAGGTGCATCTACTAGTTTAGCCCTAAAATCATCTGGTATAGGATGGAGGCATACCCAGGAATACCTTCTTAGGGCAGAAGCTGATGCTGCCGACCTAGCTGAGGCCTCAGCAGCATCACAGCTGCACCGGATAGAGTGTCTGGTCACCTGAGAGGTCAGGGTAAAGTATAGTTTTGTACCTACCATAAATGTAGATGTTTGAGTGTTCACACTGCTGCAGTCATTACACTTGGGTTATCCTGCCATTAGGCGGTCCCGCAGTCGGCCTGAGTTCCAAAATCTTGGTCCGGTGTTAGCTGTTGTCGCTTCTTCCCTGACGTCAGTGCGCCAGGGGTATATAAGATGCATCCGACGCCATTTTCTTCAGTTTTTCTTGCCCCAGATGTCAGGTGCCCCCAAGTAGATAGGCAATACATATTGCTAATCAAAAATATACAGTAAAAACAATACCTTCAGTTACCAGCAAATACATCCCAAAGGTTGTATAGGATAGAAAGGTATAGATAAGTCCAGCTAGTTCAGAGGGGATGGAGGGAGGGGTAACCTGGACTGCAGCAGTGTGAACACTAACATCTACATTTATGGTACGTACAAAACTGTACTATGTTCATCGTGTTACACTGCTGCAGTCATTACACTTGGGTAGAATCCCAAAGCAGAGGTTGGGTGGCTGGTCTATAAAGAGTTGGGATTGGCTATGAGGCCCTGCAGAACTGCAGTGGCAAATCCTGCTCTGGATTTAGAGTAAAGAGGCAGGTGGTAATGCTTGGTAAAGGTGTGCACTGAACACCAAGTTGCAGCCTCCAAAATTTCCTTGGTAGGTACTCCTCTGAGAAAGGCTGTTGAAGTGGCTGTTGCCCTGGTGGAGTGTGGCCTAATGTTATTTGGGACTGATTTTCCATGCTGTGTGTAGCAGTACCGAATACAGTGCCCTATCCATTTGGATATAGTCTGCTTTGAGAAAGCCTTGCCCTGTGATCCTTCAGCATATGCTGAAAACAGTTGCTCAGTTTTCCTGAAAGCCTTTGTTTTGTCCAAGTAGAAGCGTAGCTGCCTGTTTATGTCCAAAGAATGCAGAAGTTTCTCCCCTTTATTCTGGAGGTTTGGATAAAAGGTTGGCAAATGGATGGTTTGGTTAAGAGCCACACTAGATATCACCTTTGGCATAAAGGTAGGGTTTGTCCTTAAAGATACCCTGTCCTGATGAAAAATTATAAAAGGTTCCACTGCCATTAATGCCTGTAGCTCTGAGACTCTTCGTGCTGAAGTTACTGCCAGGAGCAGAACTGTTTTCCATGATAAAAATGATAAAAAGTTTAGATCGGCTGTATTGGCTGGCTCAAAAGGTGGCAGGGTCAGTTTTTCCAAAACGAAATTGAGGTCCTAAGTTGGTGTTGGTGCTCTCTGGGGCGGTCTTGTGTTTTTAGCCCCTCTGAGGTACTGCTTTAGCAAGGGATGAGAGAATAAAGGAGGATCCGTGTTGTAATGTGCTGAAATGGCAGAGGTGTGGATCTTAATTGATGAGAAGGATAAGCCTCTGTCCAGCATCTCAGTTAAGTATTGTAAAATCTGAGGAATGTTTGGAACAAGAGGGTCAAGGCTTTGAGCCTGGTTCCAGGCGCAGAATCTCTTCCATTTTTCTGAGTAAGCTTTCCTGGTGCTAGGCCTCCTGGCCTCCAAAATGACATCCATAACCGTTTTAGAGAGAGGTGTTGTCTGCTTGACTAATGTATCTGCCATGCAGCCAGGTTTAGTGTTTTGAGCTGACTGTGCAGGATCTGACTGTTTTGCTGAGTCAGAAGGTGTGGAATTTGAGGCAAAATCCATGGTGGGCCTTGAGCCAAGTTCCTTAAGATAGGGTACCAGTGCTCGCGTGGCCAGTCTGGAGCAATCAGGATCATCTCTGTTTTTTCTTGTCTGGCTTTTAGGAGTACCTCTGAAAGGAGAGGCAGTGGCGGAAGGCATAAACTTTTAGGTTTTTCCAGCTGAACAGAAGAGCACCCACTTTCCATGCTTGTTTGTGATAAGTCCTTGTGCAGAATTTTTGTAGTTGGCAATTCAGTGGGGAGGCAAAAAGATCTATGTCCGGGCATCCCCACTTTTGCATTACCATGCTGAAGATTTGTGGATTCAATTTCCATTTGTGAGGGTCCATGATATTTCTGCTTAGGTCGTCTGCCAGAGTATTTTTCTTTCCTGGCAGGAATTGTGCTTGCAGGTGAACTTGATACATTAGAGCTGTGTTCCACAAGGTCATGGCTTGCCTGCATAAGTGATAAGAATGAGTGCCCCCTTGCTTGTTTATGTACCACATTACTGTGGTGTCTGTCTTTAGTAGTAATTGTCCTGGATGTAGAAGGTCCTTGAAAGCTGTTAGGGCATTTTGAACAGCCAACATCTCTTTTTGACTGATGTGAAGATGCATCTGGTCTGTGGTCCACTTGCCCTGAATGCATTTTCCTGCCATGTGCGCTCCCCCAGGCATAATCCGAAGCATCTGTTAGAGTTTGCCTAGCTGTGGGTTGGGTAAAAGGCTGACCCTTGTTTAGGTGACATGCTTGTGCCCACCATCGAAACTCCTGTTGTAGGCAGGGCATCATTGGTATTACTGCTTCTAAACTGTGAGAGTGTTGAGTCTAAACACTTTTCAGGTACCATTGTAATTTCCTCATATGCAGTCTGGCATATGGTAGTAGTAGTATGCAGGATGCCATGAATCCCAGGGCCTGCAGAATTTTTCTTGCAGGGAGATGGGACTTTCTTGCCAGCAATTGAAAATATTGAGCTAGTTGAACTTGTTTGTCTGGCGTGAGGTAAGCCATCTGGGCCGTTGTATTTAAGCTGGCATCCAGGATTATATCTGTTGCGAGGGTACTAGTTTTGACTTATTTTCGTTTACTGTGTACCCTAGAGAAATTAGCAACCTTTTTACAAATGCCAGATGCTGTAAAAGAATGTCCTGTGTCTCTAATTGAATGAGGCAGTCGTCCAGGTATGGATATATTTAAATTCCTTTTTGTCTGCAAAATGCAATTACTGGTGCCAGCCACTTTGTGAAGACCCTGGACGCAGTAGATAAGCCAAAGGGAGGTGCAGAGAATTGGTAGTGCATTGTACCAGCTTTGAATCTGAGGTATCTTCTGCAATTTTGTCCGATAGGGACATGCAGGTATGCCTCTGAGGTCCAGAGTAACAAGCCAAGCCTTCTTGCCCAACATGGGTAGCTGCTGCTGTAAGCATTCATAATTGAAAGATCTAGTATGGGCCTCCAAGCCTTGCCCTTTCTGGGGACCAGGAAGAGTCTCGAGTAAAATCCTTGATCCTTGTTCCTGTTTTGGTACTTTTTGAATAGCTCTAATGTCCATGAGGGCTAAAATTTGTTTTTGTGCCTCTGCCCATTGATTTTGTGGCAGGTCTGACACTCCTTTTAACCTTGGTAAAGTATGAAAGTGGAATCTGTAACCCTGAGACACAATATTCAGGACCCATTTGTCTTGGGTGATTGTTTGCCAGTTTTGAGAAAAAAAAGTGCGAGTTTTCCCCCTAAGGGGGCTTCCAGAAGGGACGTGCTTGGCGTATGAAGAGGAAAGTCATTGTGACTTTCCTGTAAGGTTGAGACTTGTCCTCACCACCTTTTGGGGTTGAGGTGCCCCACTGTCGTCGTCTGTTTGAGCCTTGGGATTGAGATCTGCCTCTTGGGCGTCTGTATCTGCCTCCCTGTGGCCTGTCTGACACTGGAAAGGACAAATTCTTTGTTGGCCAATTTCTGCTAAGCCGAGGTGGCTGTACCTGTAAGAAATCCTTGACTGTTTGCATAGATTTAGCTTTATCCTCCATTTTCTTTAAGACCTCTTCTGCCTTAACACCAAACAAAGTATCATGCTGTAAAGGAGCATCCAATAATTTTGCCTTAACATGATCAAGTAAACTTTCTTTTAACCAAGCATGTGTTCGAATCACAGAACCTGTAACTGCGGCTCTACAAGAGGCCTCTAAAGAATCAAAACCACATTGCAGAGTATGTTTTCCCACCTGTTCAACTGCATGCAATAAATCCTGCATTTCTTTACAATCAGGAGCTTCTGAGCTTGCAAGCATTTTCTGTTTTAACTGAGCCATTAAATATTGTTGGTACTTAAGCATGTGAAATTGGCAATTTAAAGCTCTTACTGCTAAAGTTGCAGAAGTGTATACTTTCTTCCCCCATCTATCCAAAGCTCTGGAATCTCTGTCAGAGGGTACTGGATTTTTTGCAATGGAAGCCTTAACCCTTGGACCCTGGGAAATAGTTTCTGGATCAGCAGAAGGGTTTTTGTACAGAAACTTGAGTGTGTCAGGGACTCTATAATACCTATCTGGCTTGGCTGGAGCAGGGGGCAAAGAGTCAGGAGATAAACTGGATTCAGAGAGTACATCATCCACAATATCTAGTACAGGCAGAATAGCCAGGGGCCTGTGTTGAGGCAATAAGAGGAAATCCCTGAGCCTTTTCTTGGATTCTGAATAATCCTGGCTTTCCCAATGGAAATGCTCCCTCATGGCATGTAAAGTTTCCCCAAAAGAATAACCCTCAGGAGGAGAGGCTGAAGGGATAGATTCTTCGGTATCAGAGTCCTCATAGGGGGGGAGAGAGTATCTCTGGTCTGACGAGGAATCAGAGGAAATGGAAACCTGATCAGAGGAGTCTGTTTATCCTGCATAGGCCTTTTCTCAGGAGGGGGATGGGAAACCCCTGATTAGAGTAATGAGGTATTCGGCCACTTTAAGCATCTGTTTCTTAGGCATAGAGGACTGTCCAGGAGAATGCTGTACTTGCTTCTTTGTCTTTAATGGTACCTTTGTCTTGGCTGTTGTTTTAATGGTAAGTTGTGAAGGTCTGAAAACACCCTCAGAAGCCAATACCTGCTCAGCGGCTCCGGACCCATCTGAGGGATTAGTTTCCGTAGGCCCAATACCTTGAGTTTCCGGAGGCCTAGATGTCTCCACATGGGAGTCGGCAGCGGCCTGTGGCTCTGAGGTAGCAGTTGTCAGGGGCTGCGAAAGCGCCTCACTGAGAACCGGCGACTAGCCTAGAAGAGGTTTAGTCGTCGGTTTTGGACCTCGGATGCCTGTCTTTATCCTTGTCTCTGCGTTTTTTCGATATTGAGGTCGTCTGCTGATCCGACGGCATCGTATAATTGAACCTTCGGCCAAAGTAGTGCAAAGCAAAATCAAAACGTCTTTTTATACTGCGTTTGTTAAATCTAGCACAAAACCGACAACTACTGACGTCGTGATCAGGGCCTAGGCATGGAATACAGTAAGAGTGGAAGTCCTTATGAGGTATTTGCTTCCCACAAGAAATACAATTAACTTTTTCTGACATCTGCCTGAGGCAAGAAAAAAAGTTTCCCCAACGGGGTACTTAGCTTTATTGAAGACTTTGGATCTGAAATTCAACTTCGAAAATCTCAGGATTCAGCTGACCAGCACTTACGAACTGATTCTGCTTCGGGCACCGCGTGGCAAGAAAGACTGAAGAAAATGGCGTCGGATGCATCTTATATACCCCTGGCGCATTGACGTCAGGGAAGAAGTGACAGCAACAGACGCCGGACCAAGACTTTGGAACTCAGGCCGACTGAGGGACCGCCTGACTGCAGGATAACCCAAGTGTAATGACTGCAGCAGTGTAACACGATAAACATCAGTTGAGCTTTGGCTGGAGAGTCAGAGATCCGAAAGTTGTTTAGAAATTTTCTTCAAAAGGGCTAAAGCATATCTAGACATGTGCGTATGACAGTTGATTGCTCTGAAAGCCAGAGCTGCAGAAATGTACACTTTTACCCAAACGCTCCATGGCCTTGCTGTCCTTGCAGCTGTCTCTGAGACCTTGTAAAACTTATCAGGTCTGGGGGAGGGGGGCTGAATGTCGGTAGTCTGGATACAAGGATGCTGCAGAGAAAGCATCAAGAAAGGATGGAAGTATAGGTGGAACAGCCGTGGGAGCTGGGAAATCCATTTTGATCAGCTCATAGTACAGTTTTTGCACCTCAGTCATTTCTGATGAGTCCCACCTGAAATGCTCTCTCATCTTGGCTATGGTTTCCCCAAAGGTGAGATCTTCTGCAGGGGAATCCATTTCTGCAAATTCTTCCTCTGGAGAGGCATATCCAAATGGGGAAGGGAGTTGGGAGGTGTAAGAGAGGGATTCTTCTGGGGAAGAATCAGAATACTCTTCCTCTTCCACCTGTGAGGGGTTTGAGGCCGGAGTCCTACGGCTCATAAAGTACAGTATGTACCTACCATAAATGTAGATGTTAGAGTGTATTCACTGTTGCAGTCATTACCCTTGGATTATCCTGCTGGCAGGCAACCCGCAGTCGGCCTGAATTCCAATGTCTTGGTCCAGCGTCGGTTACTGTCGCCTCTTCCCTGATGTCAGTGCGCCAGGGGTATAAAAGATGCAGCCGATGCCATTTTCTTCAGTTTTTCTTGCCCCAGATGTCAGATGCCCCCAAAAGGGTAGGCTAAATAGATTATGCCAATAAACATGCATGTACTAAAGTAAACATTTCCTTCATCTACAAGCAAATACACCACATAAGTTGTATAGAATAGAGAAGTACAGATAAGATCCAGCAAATGAAAGGGGCATGGTGGGAGAGTAACCTGGACTGCAACAGTGAATACACTCGAACATCTACATTTATGGTAGGTACAGAACTTTACTATGTTCATCGTGTTTCACTGTTGCAGTCATTACTCTTGGGTTGAATCCCAAAGCTGAGGATGGGTGGCTGGGCTAAATAGGATTAGGAGAAGCTATGAAGACCTGCAGAACTGCAGTGGCAAAGCCTGCTCTGGATTTAGAGTAGAGAGGTAAATGGTAGTGCTTTGTAAAAGTGTGGACTGAACTCCAAGTTGCAGCCTCTAAGATGTCTTTGGTTGCTACTCCTCTGAGGAAGGCTGCTGAAGTGGCTACTGCTCTGGTAGAATGTGGCCTAATGCCCTTAGACACTAATTTACCATGCTGTGAGTTGCAAAAATGAATGCAATGGCCTATCCATTTTGAAATAATCTGTTTTGATATTGTCTTTCCCTGTGATCCTGCAGCATATGCCACTAAAAGTTGCTCAGTCTTTCTGAAAGCTTTAGCTCTGTCCAAGTAGAAGCATAGCTGTCTGTGTATGCCCCAAAGAATGCAGAAGTCTCTCACTCTTGTTCTGTGGTTTTGGATAAAAAGTAGGCAAGTGGATGGTTTGGTTAAGGGCCACACTGGACACCACCTTAGGCATAAATGTAGGGTTTATCCTTAGAGAAACCCTGTCTGGATGGAAAATGATAAAAGGTTCCACAGCCATGAGTGCCTAACTCTGAGACTTGTCTTGCGGAGGTTATTGCTAGGAGCAGAGCTGTTTTCTAGGATAAGAATTTTATATCAGCTGTTGAGGCTGGCTCAAAAGGAGGCAGTGTGAGTTTTTCCAAGACATAATTGAGGTCCCATGCAGGTATTGGTGCTCTCCTTGGGGGTCTTATGTTTTTGGCCCCTCTGAGGCTGCCTTATTAAAGGATGAGAAAAGATAGGCGGTTCCGTATTGTAATGGGCTGAAATGGCAGAGGCATGAATCTTAACTGATGAAAAGGATAGGCCTTTGTCCAGCATCTCAGTTAAGTAATGTAAAATCTGAGCAATATTTGGTACAAACGTGTCAATACCTTGTGCCTGGTTCCAAGCACAGAATCTCTTCCATTTTTCTGCATAAGATTTTCTGGTACTGGGCCTCCTGGCCTCCAAGATAACATCCATTACAGCCTTGGAAAGAGGAGTGTTCTGAATGACTACATTATCCATGTTGCCAGATTTAAGGTCCTGAGTTGGCTGTGCAGGATCTGATTGTTTTGTTGGGTCAGTAAGTGAGAAGTCTGAGGCAATGTCCAGGCTGGAACTTGAGACAAGTTCTTTAGGATTGGGTACCAGTGCTGGCGTGGCCAGTCTGGGGTAATCAGTATCATTTTTGGCTTCTCTTGTCTGACCTTTAGGGTTACCTTGGGGAGGAGAGGCAGTGGAGGAAAGGCATATACTGTTAGGTTTTTCCAGCTGAAGGATACGGTGTCCACTTCCCATGCTTGCTTGTGATAAATCCTTGTGCAGAATCTCCGTAGTTGGCTGTTGTGAGGGGAGGCAAATCGATCTATGTCTGGGCATCCCCATTTCCTTGTTATCATGCTGAAGACTTGTGGGTCCAGTTTCCACTCGTGGGGATCCAAGAGATTTCTGCTTAGTTCGCCTGCCAGAGCATTTTTTTTTTCCTGGTAGGAATTGTGCTTGCAGGTGAACTTGATAAGTCAATGCTGTGTCCCACAAAGTCATGGCTTGTCTGCAGAGGGGGTAGGAATGTGTGCCTCCCTGCTTGTTTATGTACCACATGACTGTAGTATTGTCCGTCTTTATCAGTAGCTGTCCTGGATGAAGTAGATCCTTGAAGGCTGTCGGGGCATTCTGAACAGATAGCATCTGTTTTTGATTGATATGAAGGTGCATCTGGCTTGCGGGCCATGTGCCCTGAATACATTTTCCTGCCAAGTGGGCCCCCCAGGCATAATCTGATGCATCTGTTGTTAGTGTCTGCCTGGCTGTGGGTAAAGTGAATGGCTGTCCCTTGTTGTGGTGACAGGCCTGTGCCCACTATCGAAACTCCTGTTGCAGGCAGGGAATGAGGGTAAAAAGAAGTTATGTACTCACCATAACGTTCCATCTGAGTAGGTAACTTCATTTGTCAGCAACCTGTGGGTATCTGATCCGACCTGGATCCGAGCCGGCATCTTTCCAAGCTAAAGATCCGAGCTCTCAGCTCCTCCCCCCTACCCATAATACCCTGCTACCTCCTCCAGTCCTCAGATAGAGTTTGCCAATTTATTAAGCAACAGCAGCCAAACATACTCGAAAGAGAAATGCTAACCTGATGTGTAACAGAAGGAAAACACTCCATTATGACTATGACCACAAAACAGGTTAGGGGGAAGGAGGGGGGGTTTAGTTGCTGACAAATGAAGTTACCTACTCAGATGGAACGTTATGGTGAGTACATAACTTCTTTATCTGAAGTAATTAACTTCATTTGATCAGCAACCTGTGGGACAGAGTCCCCAGCTACCAAAAACTTGGGAGGTCCTCAAGGAAGGATATTCCGGAGCTTTGCGGAGCCAAAGGCTGCCCTCCCTCTGGATATCAGATCCAGCTTACAGTGTGAAATGAAGTATGAGAAGAGGCCCAAGTAGCCGCTGAACAGATGTCATCTAAGGGAACTCAACCAAAATGCTGCAGAGGTAGCCTTTGAACGGGTAGGGTGAGCATGAACCCCCCCCCCGCCAAAGTGTTCTGGCCGACCGGAAGCTTTATACGTGTGTAAGATGCAGTGGGATATCCATCTAGCTAAAGTAACTTTCGTAACTGGATTACCTAAGGACGGCTTAGCGAAGGAAACGGAAAGTTGCTCCGATTTGCGAGAAGCAGCTGTCCTGTGCAAATAAAAATTGTCCATGCACATCTAACAAGTGCAGTCTGTACTCCCCTTTGTTTTCAAAGTTGGGGAAGAAAACAAGCAAATTGATGGCTTGACTGATATTGGCCTCGGAGGCCACTTTAGGCAAGAATAAAGGATTAGTCCTGAGAGATAGTCTGTCCTTAAGGAAGACCAGGCACGGGGTTTTGTACAAAGGGCTTGAAGTTCAGATACCCTTCTAGCTGAAGTAATTGCAATCATGAAGGCAGTTTTCCAAGATAAGAATTTTAAGTCAACAGAAGCTGCAGGTTCAAAAGATGGGCACGTCAGAACCTGAAGAACTAAGGTTAAGTCCCATGGAAGAACCACATTCTTGACCGGAGGTCTTAACAGAAAGGTGCCTTTCAAGAAGGTCTTGCATATCTTAGAGGAAACTAAGGGTCCAAGGTTGTCCCTGATGTGGAAATGAGAAATGGCCGCCATCTGAACCTTCACAATAGAAGAACTGGCCCCTTGATGAAAAATGTGGGACAGAAATTCAAGAACTGCTGGAATAGGAGCCGTAAAAGGTTCCAAATCCTTATGTTTGGCCCACATGGAAAAACGCTTCCATTTACTCTTGTAGATCTTCCTGGTAGAGGGCTTATGTGCCACTACCAGGATAGATTTTACGGGAGACGAGATACCGGGAGTCCTAGCCACTAGTGGAACTGGATCAACCAAGCCGTGAGTCTGAGGTCGTCCAGATTCGGAGTTTGCAATCCCGAAGGCTAAGAAATCAGCTCCGGAATGGGATCCAAGATCCAAGGAGGAGCTATGATGCGAGACCGCAGATACGGGAACCAGATCGGACGAGGCCAGAATGGGGCTATGAGGATTATTTTGCTCCCCAACCAACGAGCTTTCTGCAGAAATTTCATCATTAGCGGGAGAGGAGGATAAGCATAAAGAAGACCGGGTGCATAAAGAAGACCGGGTGGCCAAGCATGAACTAGAGTGTCTCTGGGACTCTCCCCCGGTGGGGGAATTAAGGAGGAAAATTTGCTGCACTTTGCGTTTGAAGGAAACGCGAAGAGATCGTAGCAAGGCTGACCCCATCTGAGGAAGATCTGTTTCGCTACTAAGGGGTTTAGAGACCACTCGTAAGGTGTGAGGATAGAACGACTCAGCTTGTCCGCTAGAATGCTGGACTGACCCGGAATGTGCGTTGCTATCAGAAAACGGTTGGCGGAAATCGCCCATTCCCAAACTCTCATGGCCTCTCGACAAAGAGGGTAAAACCTGGTTCCTCCCAGTTTGCTGATGTACCAGACCACCACCATGTTGTCTGTCTGAATTGCAATAGTCCCTGAAGGAAGAAGGTCCTGAAGGGCTTGCAACGCTAAAAGCACCGCCCTCATCTCCAGAACACTGATATGCAGAATAGTCTCTACAGGGGTCCATGTGCCTTGGACGGTTCTGCCCATGCAATGCCCCCCCCACCCAAGGCGAGAAGTGTCCGTGGTCACCGTGGCTTGGGGTCGAGGCATCACGAACGGTCTCCCTTCCCAAAGCTCTCGGGAATGAAGCCACCAAAGAAGGGAGTTCCCGCAAACCCTGCTTAGGGTAATCGGTGAATCCAATGGGTGTAGGAGGAGGGACCACTGGACCTGAAGGGTCCATTGAAGGACTCTCATGTGTAGACGGGCAAGAGGTGAAAGGCTGATGGCTGCCGCCATGGATCCTAGGGCTCTCAGGACTAATTCTGCGGGTGTGGCTGGGGACTGTAGAAGCGCTATTACATGAAGTGACAAGGTGCGCAGCCTGTCCGCTGTCAGAAAGGCCTTGAACTGAAGTGTGTCTATCCTGGCCCCTATGAAATCCAGAACCTGAACAGGATGAAGAGACAGCTTCCTGAAATTTGTGGTAATGCCTAGGTGATGGGCCAAGAGTAAAGAATAATCCCTGGCAGAAAAGAAAAGATGCCTGGTGGGAGTTGTGAGGAGCCAGTCGTCCAGGTACGGAAAGACCTGAATTCCCTGACGTCTCAGGTGGGCCGCCACAACTGCCATGACCTTGGTGAACACCCTGGGGGCTGTGGTGAGGCCGAACGGGAGGACCTGAACTGATGATGACTGGCCCCCAGCCAAAACCAGAGAAACCTCCTGGATCGGCTGTCCATGAGAATGTGGTAGTACGCATCCTTGAGGTCTATGGAGCACATCCAGTCGTTCTCCTGCAGAAGGGGGAGAATAGATTTTAGTGTGACCATCCAGAATTTCTCTTTGGCAATGAATAGGTTCAAAGCTGACAGGTCGAGAATTGGCCTCAAGTCCCCCGTCTTTTTTGGCACCAAAAAGAACCTGGAGTAATTGCCCAACCCAGACTGCTCTGGGGGGGAACGTGCTGGATGGCCCTTTTTTCTAGTAATTTCTTTATTTCTGAAGCCGCAGCTTCCCTCTGATTGGGTGGGACATCGGGGAGGCGCTTCCCTAGCTGGGAAAGATTCATGAAGGGGATATAGTAACCTCTGGATATTATTTGGAGCACCCAGCGATCTGTAGTAATGGACTCCCAACTTGATAGATGCTCCGAAAAACGCCCAACTGGCTCCAGAGAGGGGCAACTCCTCGGGGCTGCTGCACGGGTCGGTCGGAGAAGGGTTCTTTCAACCAGAAATTCTTCGCCTCCCACCCCCTCTGCCTCTGGGCCGGCGACCACCTTGTACTCCCCTGCCTCTGTAGGACGAAGGGTCCGGAGCAGGATGGGACTGCTGAGACTTCTGGAACCACATCTTTTGTCCTCTCTGGTTCCTTGAGAAGGACCTTTGAGGAGCCGAGAAGCAGATTCCGACGGCAGACAGCGTCTTCCTGTCTTTTTTGCTCTGGAATAGCGTGTCGTGGACGGTTTTGCCGAATAGCGTAGAACCGTCAAAGGGAGCGTTCGCGAAGGACACCTTGAAGGGTTCCGCAAAGACGGAGCCAGGCGTGGTGCCGCAAGGCGACCCCTGCTCCGCTGGCTCCAGCTGCCCCTCCGTGGCATGGGAGAGAAGCCGCATAGAAGTGTTCATGCGAGCTGAAAAGGTTAGTTTGTCCTCAGCCGCCATGGACTCTGGGGGAGACCCAGCGTATTCTTATCAGATCCCGCTGAAGCCTAATGACGTGTGCCAGATAATTCAGCGCCCTTAAAGAAAAGGTGGCAGAAGCAAACATCCGCTTTCCAATGCGGTCCATCGTCCAAGACTCCTTATCAGGAGGATGGACCGAGGAACTTTCTTGTGCCAGTTTCTTCTTGGTGGCAGCCGCCACAACCATGGCATCTACCGGGGAACCTTTATTCCACGCCGGCTTGTCTGAAAGGGGGACTAAGGATTTTATCCGGCCTCCTAGGGTTTGGCTCCACAGTGTCCGGCTCCTTCCAAGCCCTGGTAGTAATCAGGTCTACCAGGGGATCGGCCGGGGGGACACCCAAGAGGTAAAAGGGCCTGCGTCAAACGCCTCCAGAAACACAGACTCATCTGAGGAAGGTTTCTGAGCTGACCACCCCCCTCTAATGTGCAGCATCTCCATAATGTCTCCAAAGGAGATGTCCTCGGGGGTGACCTGGGGGAACCTTCCCCTTCCTCTAAGTCCGTGTCCTTCGTGAGGGACTCGAGGGAGTCCAAGTGCCTCCTCTTACACTATAGTTTGTGAGGGACCTCCTCGGGACTGTCCAAGGAGGGCTCACCAACGGGGTCATGTTCCTCTATGGGAAATAACTGGGGTGCAGATGCAGGCTGACCCTGAGGCCGGACGATGGAAGACAGGCCCATATGCGAGAGAATGAAGGGTGGATCCGTAGCACGGACTGGGGACTTCGAACTCCTCAACAGGACCCTCTCCACCACGTCGAAAGCCGAAGGTGAACCACTCACCCCTGGCTCCGAGAGTAGTCCCCTCGGCTCCGACGTGAGGACTGGCGCCGGAGCTGACGCGATCTGACCCGAAAAGGAAGTGTGCTCCGACAGCAACGGAGCCGAAGACACACTCTCCCCTGCGGATCAGAAAGCTCGGCTCTCGGCCCCGAGAGCAAGGGTCCGAAAGATGACCCAATAAACTCCGGCGTCGAAGTAACTACTGTCGGTGCAGACTCCCCAGCTCCGAGACGACTCGGATCCGACGGCTCCGAAAACCCGATAGTGTATCGGAGAAGGAGTGATGGGTGCAAAGAAAGGGGCCAAGCTCCCCCCCGGAGGTGGGGGGAGGCAGGAGCACTCCCATCTGCATCTGGGCCTGCAGGAATTGACACATCATCCGGTCCATATCTGCATCAGAAAGACTCCTGGTAGACCTAGAAGAAATCAAGGCAGGCCAGGAAGGCCGCCTAGATGACCTCGAAGGTGACCGGGACTCCTCCTCCAGCTCCAGAGAGAAGTGTGGGGAACGCAGCCGAGAGGGGGAAGACCTGGAAACCCTCACGGGGGAACAAATCAGTTTAGTTGGCGGGGCCGAAGGGGCTGATTCGGCCCGCCGCTTGTAACTCTTGTGCCTATCTCTCTCTTTTTCCCTCTCTCTATGCCTCTTCTTTTTCTTAGAAGTGTTCCCCCTCTCCCTGGGAAACAGCGGGAGGTTGAGTCCCAGACAGGGGAGGGGGAGTTGAAGGCTGGACAGTGGCAGCCACGACTGGCACCACTGAGGGAGAGGAGGAAGAAGAATCCGCGGGCAAGAGCACGCCATGATTAGCTTGTTCTTCCTGTCCCTCAGAGCCCGGGGGTTAAAGGCCGCGCAAATCTGGCAGCCCAATGTTAAGTGGGCTATCCCCAGGCAGAGAACGCACTGAGTGTGGCCATCCGCTGGGGACAGCTCATGACCACACTCAGCACATTTTGAAAAAAATGGCCTTAGGGCCCTCAGCCATAACACTAAAGCACACACCTTAACACACACAGCAAGGGGAAGGGAAAACACTAATTTACCACTAAAAGGAATTAAAAAAAAATTATTTAACTTGACTAAGCGTCTACAACACACACACACACACACACACACACACACACACACACACACACACACACACACACACACACACACACACACACACACACACACACACACACACACACACACACACAAAAAGAGCTATCATTTTAGCAAAAAATCTCCCAAATTCCTCTCACCTAAAACGCCAAGAGCTCGTCCCTTATGCTTCATGAAGCCGCGGCAAACGAGATCGGAGGACTGGAGAGAGGCAGCATGGTATTATGGTTAAGGGGGAGGAGCTGAGAGCTCGGATCTTTAGCTTGAAAAGCTGCCGGCTCGGATCCAGGTTGGATCAGATACCCACAGGTTGCTGATCAAATGAAGTTAACTACTTCAGATTTAATGTTTCCAGGCTGTGGCAATGTTGAGTCCAAACAATTTTTACATACCATTATAGTTTCCTCATATGCAGTCTGGCATATGTAATTGGCAGAATGCAGGATGCCATGAAGCCCAAAGCCTGCAGAATGTTTCTTGCAGATAACTGGGTCTTTGTTGCCAAAAATTTGAAGTAAGAAGTCAGTTGCCTTTGTTTGTCTGGCGTGAGATAAGGCATCTGGGCAGTTGTATTTAAGCTTGCAACCAGGAATATTATCTCTTGAGAGGGTACTAGTTTTGATTTCTTTTCGTTTACTGTGTACCCTAGGCAAATTAGTAATCTTTTTACAAACGTCAGATGCTTTAGTAGAATGTCTTTGTTCTCTGCTTGAATAAGGCAGTCGTCCAAGTAAGGATATATTTGAATTCCTCTGTCTGCAAAATGCAATTACTGGTGCCAGGCACTTTGGCTTATCTACTGCGCCCAGGGTCATCACAAAGGGCAGTGCAGAGAATTGGTAGTGCATTGAGCCAGCTATGAATCTGAGGTATCTAGTGCAAGGCTGTCTGACTGGGACATGCAGGTATGCCTCTTTTAGGTCCAAAGTTACGAACCAAGCCTTCTTGCCCAGCATGGGCAGAAGCTGCTGCAGAGTCAACATTTTGAATTTTGGAACGTCCAGAAATGTCTTTAGAATAAACAGGTCCAGTACTGGTCTCCAGGCTTTGTCCTCTGTGGGCACCAAGAAAAGTCTTGAGTAAAATCCTTGTCCCTGCTCTTGTTGTGGTACCCGCTGAATGGCCCTCATGTTCATAAGGGATGAAACTTGTCTTTGTGCCTCTGCCCATTGATTGTGTGGCAAGTCTGGCATAACTTTTGCCCTTGGCAGGGTGTGAAAGTGGAACCTGTAGCCCTGAGACACTATGTTCAAGACCCATTTGTCCTGGGTAATCATGTGCCAATTTGGTGAAAAAAGTGCTAGTTTTCCCCCAAAGGGGGCTGCCAAAAGATAAGTGCTTGGATCTGTCAGAGGAAAGTCATTGGGACTGTTTTCTGTAAGGTTGTGATTTGTCTTCTCCGCTTTTGGATGTAGAAGCGCCCCATTGCTTAGGCCTGTATGAGCCTTGGGGCTAGGATCTGCCTCTGAGGCGTCTGTATCTGCCTCTTTGTGGCCTGACACTGGAAAGGACCAATTCTTTGTAGGCCAGTTCCTGCTAAATCTGGGTGGCTGTACCTGTAAGAAATCCTTAACTGTGTGCATGTATTTCACTTTATCCTCCATTTTCTTCAACACCTCTTCTGCCTTAACACCAAACAAGGTATCATGCTGTAATGGGAGCATCCAATAATTCTGCTTCAACATGATCAGGCAGATTCTGTTCCTTTAACCAAGCATGCCTTCTAATGACAGAAACCGTAACTGTGACCCTGCAAGAGGCCTCCAGTGAATCAAAACCACATTGCAAAGTATGCTTTCCCACTTGTTCAGCTGCATGCAATAAATCCTGCATTTCCTTGTTATCACAACATTCAGAATTTGTCAACATTTTCTGTTTAAGCAGAGTCAAAGTATTGCTGATATATAAACATATGAAACTGACAATTTAAAGTCCTTACGGCTAAGGTGGCAGAAGTGTAAACTTTTTTCCCCCATCTGTCCAGAGCCCTAGAATTCCTATCAGAGGGGACAGGGTTTTTTGCAGTGGAAGCCTTGACCCCTTTGGGACCCTGAGAAATAGTTTCTGGGTCAGCAGCAGGGTTCTTATACAGAAATTTATGAGAGTCTGGAACCCTGTAGTATCTGTCTGGCTTAACAGGTGCAGGGGGGGGGGGTAAAGAGTCAGGAGATAGGCTGGACTCTGAAAATACATCTACAATGTCTAGAACAGGTGGAATAGCAAGAGGTCTGTGCTGAGGTAGTAAAAGAAAGTCTCTGAGCCTTTTCTTAGATTCTGAGTAATCTTGGCTCTCCCAGTGAAAATGTTCCCTCATGGTATGCAGGGTTTCCCCAAAAGAATAATCCTCAGGAGGAGAGGCTGAAGGAACAGATTCTTCAGCATCAGAATCCTCATAGGGAGGAAAAGAGCATCCCTGTTCAGAAGAGGAATCAGAGGAAAACTGAAACCTGATCAGAAGAGTTATATTCTGTCTCTTGCCTAGGCCTCATCAGGAGGGGGATGAGAACCCCTGATCAAATTAATTAGGTCTTCGGCCATCTTAAGCATCTGTTTCTTAGGCATGGAAGTCTGTCCAGGAGAATGCTGTACTCGTTTCTGTGTCTTTAGAGCTGTTTTAGGTCTTTGTCTTTGAGGCTGATGTAGGCTTAACATATAATTGTGTAGGTCTGAAAACACCCTCAGAAGCAGATGCCTGCTCAGCGGCTCCAGACACATCTGAGGGAATATTTTCCGAGAGTCCAATACCTTGAGTATCCAGAGGCCTAGTCGGCTCCAAGTGGGAGTCGGAAGCGGCCTGTGGCTCTGAGGTAGCGGGCATCAGGGGCTGCAAAAGTGCCTCACTGAGAACCGGCGACTGGCCTAGCGGAGGCCTCGTCGCTGGTTTTGTACCTCAGATGCCTGTCCTTTTCCTTGCGCTTTTTATAAACTCCGGTCGTCGGATGTTCCGACGGCATTATATAATTAAACCTTCAGCCAAAGTAATGAAAGGCAAAATTGTACCAATGCTTAACAGTGCATTGGTTAACTCTAGCACAAAACCGACAGCTAGCAACGTTGTAATCAGGTTCTAGGCAAGGAATACAGTAAGAATGAAAATCCTTATGAGGTATTTGCTTCCCACAAGAAATACAATTGTTACCTTTTTCTGACATCGGTCTGGAGCAAGAAAAAAGTTTTCCCAATGGGGTACTTAGCTTTAATGAAGACTTCGGATCTGAAATTCGATTTGAAAATCTCAAGAGTCGGCCAACCGGTACTTGCAAACTGCTTTTGCTTCGGGCATTGCATGGCAAGAAAGACTGAAGAAAATACCGTCGGCTGCATCTTTTATACCCCTGGCACACTGACGTCAGGAAGAGGCGACAGCAACAGACGCCGGACCAAGACTTTGGAATTCAGGCTGACTGCGGGTAGCCTGCCAGCAGGATAACCCAAGAGTAATGACTGCAACAGTGAAACATGAACATCCGGAGGAGGGATTGTGGAAGTCCCTGGAGCAGTAGGCCGCAAGGCAATAAATGCATTAGAGAGGCTTTGTGACAAAGCCTGCCAATCTGGTTGACTTTCTCTAAAAGGAGAGGTATGCTTTCTCTTGTTTTTAAGTGAAGGCTTAGTGGGTGTCTGTACAAGAGAAGGACTAGGACCGGATTGCTAAGGAGCGGAGGGATCCGGCTGGTCTGCCAACAGCCTTGGTTCCCCCTCAGTGAAGACAGACATCTGCAAAGCCTCTGTGGACATGCCTTCTGCACAGGGTTCTGCAGCTTCTGATACAGTACCAGCTACACCCAAGGCGGCAGAGCCAGAGCGTTCATGCAGGCCAATGTTGGTCACAGGATGAGCGGACGGTGGAGGTGCAGCGACAGCAGGCCTTGTGGTCTTGGCCTTTTTCCACAGTGGTTCAGCGGGCAAGTTGGAAGTTCCCTCCATACTGAACGCTAGTGGTTTCAGACTTCGGTTCTCTAGATACAGGTTGAGTGGACGAAGTCTGCTACGTAAGGTCTCAGGTACAAAGGCCTGGCAGACAGGGCAGGCCTTGTAGTTGTGTGACTTTCCTAAACAGAATGTACAGTTTGTGGGTGCCCTTGTGTGGAATCTGATGGCTGCACTTACACTTGCCCTTTCTGGATGACATGAATAAGCACTAGCATACGACTGAAAAAAGGTTCCCCAATGGGGTACTTATCCTAGTTTCTCGAGTATCCCATGGCCGGGACGGCAGGAACACCAGATATTCAACTGGCAGCAGAGAAGTTCTGAAGTCTAGTGTGCTCAGACGTCACTTTTATGGCCCACGTTCTGCTAGCCACGTCAGACGTCCCGTGCACAATACAGTGACTGCAAACTTTAGTACACTGGCTGGATATTCGGGTAGCAAGAGGAGAAAACCCAACTGTACAGAATACGACATGTGAATAGAAAGACATGGTATTTGCAGTGATACAAGTCTTTCCCTCCCAACATGCTCTATTTACGTAGAAAGTTTTAGAGCTTTTTTTAGATCTCGAGTGGATGTTTATGTCCCCAGTGGACTTCCAAATGTGCAAGAGGTCTGACAGGATAGGGTCTGTCAAGGCTCTGTATGTCAGGCAAAGATTGCTCCTCAGTAGCTGTATCAACAGCGAGAAGAGGAACAAGGCTTTAAGACTGCCAGCACAGCTTGTATGATCTAGGCCCTCAAAGTTCTTAGTAAAAAAGCATTGTGGGTGTACGAGTTGTGTCAAATTATTGTAAAGGTACACAAAGAAGGGGGCATTATATTCAATGCTTGGTCTGACATGTACAGAAGAGTGGAATGATCACATCTCTGGACCTGAACATCATAACCTTAACTAATAAGCTGTGCTGTGAAAAAGCAGTTAATATGTTAAATGTTTTCAACGTAGGTTCCCAGGTCCCTTCTGAGCCAACAGATCAATTTACAGGGGAGTAATGGCAATGTGATAGTTACAACAGACTTCTTGCTTGCCAAAGAATGCTATTATCATCTTGGCATTTAGTTTAAGTCCATGAATTTGACACTAGCTTTTAGTTTGGGAAAGGTCTTCTTGAAGGGAGGATCTTGGTGTCCTCCTCTGGGGAATTTATGAAAAGTCATATCCAACTCCACCCCTTAACAGTAGCTTTGCCCTGGGAGAAGTAAATGGACTGAACACTGTGGTGTGCCATTAGTGAGAGGTCTTTTAGAGGAACACAAAAACCCAACTGTACTTCCAGAGTTCTTCTTTTGAGCTAATTTGCTATCCAATGAGTTGTACAGGGATTATCATTTAGCTGGGAAAGTTTATCTACAATACCAGAGTGCGGGATGGTGCCTAACACCTTTGTGATGCCCAGATATGGTGTGTGTACAGAGCTGTCTTCTTCCACTATTTCAAGTAACCGTCTCAAAGTCAACCAGGTTAAGCAGGCAAGACTACTCTTAACAAATGCAAACTAGTTTATAGGCTACCTATATCCGTATTTCTTAATTCTATTATGACTTTTTCCAATGTCTTACAAAATGTCCCAGATTTGATGACATCCCACCTTTATGGAAGGAGATGACACTCGTTGCTTTCTATTCATCTGGCAAAAAGGCTGCTTGGAGACTGACACAAACACTGCGGGGGGGGGGGGGGTTAACAGGTTCTGTTTCAGGCTGAACAGTACAGCAGCCTGTTACTTTATCCAGCTCCATATTCTCAGCCATGAAAAGTGCCTACAGATCTTGCTCATGGGACATTTGAAGGGAGGTGCAGACATGGGTAGGAGATCTGTTAGTAGACTGACTAGATGCCCTGGGTCCATGTACGCAATATCATTTACTATTAGCTTTGCACAGTGCAGGAATAAGGCTTCTAAAGTTTAAGAAGGCTTTGTGGTTGTCCTTCGCCTGGGTGGAAATTTTTACCTCGTACTTGGCTTTGGATGATTTGATCAGGGTTTGAAGATCTGTGTTAATTTTTGCAAGAGCTTTCTTTTGCTGCATCTTGACAGCTGCATTCCTTTTTATGTATGAAGATTTTTTTTTTTTTAACTACTGAGCCCATTTATATTTGGGTACCATCATAGGAGCCTATTTTGAATTTGCCATCATATTTACTTTAGAAAAAGCAGATGCATCTCTGCAGCTACTCCTAGTGGGTGTGGCCTGAGCCTTTAAAAATGAAGTTATCACCTTACAATTCTACCAAATACTCATTGACAAAGGTCAAATATCAGTACAGTTGTGTTTGCCGTCATGTATGCTTCAAGATAAAATATTCTGAAACCTTGTATGCAGCATAGTTTTGGAATTATTTATGCAAGTATGCACAAGTAATATTTGACGCCTACAGGAGCAGTAGGAGGTAACCGCAGATGCACCTGGAGGCGTCACTTGGATGTAATGAGTTAAGTAGAGGGGTCATCACAATGGGATGCTGAATTTAGTCATCACTCATTTTCAGTAGATTAGCTGAACACCAAAGCTTTAGAGGATGTGATTTCAGTCAAGGTAAATGCGACTGATTTGTGACCAGGAAGAGAATTACAACTAGTACAGGCAAACAAGTTGTGTAAAATCTTACCACAACCATAGATGTCGTTCACATCTATGTTGCAGTATTCTTTACATATGGGTTGTATTTGCTATCTACCCGCCGCCCAGCTTTATACAAAAGCTTCAAAGCTACTGCCTGTACTTGGGACATCACACGTAGGCTCAGGGAACTTAAGCCATAAAACGGCTGATATAACGTACCATCCTCAGAATAAAATATCCCCACGAGGAAACTCCAAAAGGAGGCCCAAAGGACTGTCATTCAAATAAGGAGCAAGATGTATGGGGAAGGCAGGTGGGACAGAATACTGGAACATGTAAGAGGACATCTACGGTTATGGTAAGATTTTACACAACTATTCTATGTCCTTCTACTCAATGTTGCAGTATTCGTTACATATGGGAAAGTGCAAAAACTAAACGGAAACCTAGGGTGAGGGATGAAACCAAGATAAATTAGGGAGAAACAATTTCCAGAAATCCATGCAGGATTGCTCTGACCCTGTAAATGTTACATATCTTGTAATGTCTTGTAAAAGTGTGAACCAATGACCAAGTGGCAGCTTCCAGAATGGGCTGTGTATCCAAACCCTTGAAAAAAGCCCCTGAGGATGCAAGTCTAATGGAATGGGCTTTAACAGAAGAGAGTAAAGACTTTCCATGAAATTGGTAAAACAGAATGGCTTTAGAAATCCATGAAGAGACAGTTTGCTTAGAAACAGGCAAACCCAGAACCCTAGGATTAGAAGACACAGTCTATCAGATTTCCTGACAGATTTAGTTTCATCAAGATAAAATCTAAGCTGTCTATGCACATCTAAGGCATGCAAAGTTCTCTCACTAGGAGACTGTGGAGATGGGAAAAAGGTAGGCAATTGGACAGTTTGATTTAAGGAAAGGTCACTGACCACTTTAGGCATAAAAGATGGATTAATTCTGAAAGAAACCCTGTCCTTATGGAAGACTAGGAAAGGTGGTGAAGCCATTAATGCCTGGATCTCAGAAACCCTTCTGGCAGAGGTAATGGCTACCAGAAGCACGGTCTTCAAAGTACAAAATTTCAGAGAAGCTGAGGATGCTGGTTCAAAAGGGGCCCGAGTCAACTTCTCCAGGACAAAATTAAGATGCCAAGGAGGAGGAGAACTGGTTTCCTGTGATGACTAATGTGAAGGACGCCTTTTAAGAAAAGGTTAAATTCTATCCTGGAAGCCAATGGTGGAATTAAAGGCAGGCAAGCAGACCAGGCAGAATAGTGGACCTTAAGAAAAGAATAAGACAGACCACTGTTTAGTACCTTACACAGGTAAGATAACACCAAAGGAAAATTGGCCAAAAGAGGGTTCTTTTTCCTTTTTTGGCACCAGATAGAAAATCTTTTCCATTTGGAAATGTAAGATTTTCTAATAGTGGGTTTTCTGATCTGCAAAACCCTAAGCATGCCCTTAGAGAAAAGTGCCTAAAAGGAATCAAAAGTTGATCACCCACAGTGTCAGATAAAAAGTTGAGAAGTGTGGGTGAATCAGAGATCCCTTGCCCTAAGTGAGAAGGTCCATCCGGTGGGGTAACTTGTAGTGATTGCCCTTGGCTAATTGCAGAAGACGGGAACCAATGCGGTCTTGACCAAAAGGGAGTCACTAACGAGATTTTTGGTTTCTCCTGTACAATTTTCAATAGGACTTTCTGAATCAAAGGGAAGGGGGGAATGCATAAAGAAACATCTACTTTCATGAAAATAATAGGGCATCCACCTTCCAAGCCTGGGGGGCTTGGGACCCTGGCACAGAAGAGAGGAAGTTGCCTGTTCTGAGGGGAGGCAAATAAATCCATCTCTGGAGTACCCCATCGGTGCACTAGATCCAGGGACACATCCCTGTGAAGCATACACTCATGGGATGGTGTCACACATCTGCTCAATGCTTCTGTCACCGAGTTCTGTGCACCAAAGGACTGTAGTACTGTCAGTGAGAATCTTGAGGGGTCCTGGAAGAAGCAGAGGATGTAATGCATGTAAAGCTAGAATCATAGCCCTCATTTCCCTGACATTTATGTGCTCTCTCCTCTGAGCGGGAGAACATAGTCCCTGAACCTTTGTGGAAGTGAAGATTGCTTTCCATGCTAAATCTGAGGCATCTGTATAAAGTTCCTGTACTGGTTGAGGAATTTGAAGAGGTAAACCAGGATTCTGACTGAGATGCTGCATCCACCATTCTAGCTCTTTTTTCAAGCATGGAAGAGGAGGAATGACAGTCTCCAAGGGATGAGCATACCAGGACCAGATAGTTTTCAGAAACCACTGGAACTTCATGTGAAGTTTTACAAAGGGCAGCATTGGGATTGTAAAGGCCATGAACCCAAGAAGTCTGAGGAACTCCCTGGCAGTGATAGAAGAAAGAGGTAAAAGAGATCCCATGAAAGCTATGAGAAAGAGCTTTTTCTGAAGGAAGAAATACCATCATCAAATCTGTTCTGAACCTACACCTCAGAAAAATGAGATCCTGACTGGGTGAAAGATGTTTTGAAATTTACTGTGAACCCCAGGCCTTGTAGAAAAGAAATGGCTAAATCCAAGAGATGAAACAAAAGGCCTGGGCTGCTGGCCAGAAAAAGCAGGTCGTCCAGGTAAGGGTAAACTTGAAGACCTTTCAGTCCTAAGAAGGCAACAGCTGGGGCTAGACACTTTGTGAAAACCCCTCTGTGCAGTAGAAAAACCAAAACGCAAGGCAGAGAGCTGAAAGTGCCAAGAACCCATTGAAAAATGCAAATTTCCTGAAGTGAGGGTGATACGGTTACTCAAGTAAGCATCCTTTAGATCCAGTGAAGCTAAGGCGGCTTGAGAAGGCACAAGAGGGAGAAGAGACGATAGGAATAACATCCTGAAAGAAGGCATCACCAGGAAAGTATTCAACCTTGAGAGATATATAACTGGTCTCCAAGGACCCTCTTTTCTTGGAACCAAGAACATTATAGAATAAAATCCCCTTCCTTGCTGATTTGAAGGGACTGGATGAATTGTGCCTTGTAGAAAAAGCTAAGCTAGCAGCTGAGGAAACAGATGTAGTTGGTCTGAGGGCAGTTGAGGAATCCCCTTGAAAGGTGGGGGAAGAGACTTCCAAGTCATGAAACAGCCATTCTGAACAATGGATTTCACCCAGGAGTCCTGAGTGATCTTCCTCCAGGCTGAAAGGGAAAGAGAAAGGCGGACAGAGGAGTATGACTTGGAAGTTGTGGGTGGATGTCACAGGCAGCCTGGTATGGACTAAAAAGACTGCTGAGGAGATGGAGCAGAAGTAACAGTTTTAGACTGAGGAGGTCTACTGACAGGTTTACGTGCCCTAGAACCCGAAGGCGTAGAAGAGGAGGAAGACTTGGAACGTTTTCTAATAAAAGGAGTTTCAGCAGGGGCAGGTGCTTTGAATCCTGGAGTGCCATGCCTTTATGAGAGTCTAAAAAGAGCTCTGCAGCAGCTTTTCCAAAGAGAGCAGAAATATCCAAAGGAGCATCAGGCAGTTTTGCCTTGATGTCATCTGGAAGAGGCTGTAGACGGAGCCAAGAGTACCTCCTTAGTACAGAAGCTGCAGACCTGCAGGAAGCTTCTACAGCATCATAGCTGTATGTAATGGAATGCCTGTGAGGATGCAACTAAGAGAGTCAGGGACTTAGCTTCTGAATCTGGCAGCTGAGACAGAGCCTGAAGTCTGGGACAGCAGAGCTAAAAAGTACCTAGACATACGAGTCTGGTAATTAATGGAACTGATTGCAAGGGATGACATGTGTAGACTTTCTTACCTAACATAGGTAGGTACTAGGCTATTGGCTCTAGGGCCTATATAAGCCTACCCAAACGGTACCCTGGCTTTTGCCCCCCAAGAAAATGATTTTCCTGTGTCCTTGTGGAGCAGAGCCACAGAAGTGATCCTCGGGGTGAACCTCTCTAAAGGCTTACTTTCTTAGTCTGAAGGAAGTAATTCGGTAGAGGGGACAACCCAAGAGGATTTGTCAGAAGTGATTGAGACGGGTTGGCTGAAAGGTATTTAAAAAGAAATGTGCAATCCTCAAGGACCTTACAGAAACTGTCAGGTCTTTTGGGACCTGGTGCATATGAATCTGGGTATTTGGAGGATGAAGCAAAGGCATCAAGGAAGGCTGGAAGCACTGGAGGAACAGGTGCAGGGGCCTCCACCTGAAGTACATCATAGTACATCTTTGGTTCCTCTGAAATTTGAGAAGAATCCCCACTTAATGAATCCCCTCATTTTACGGACTGACTCACCAAGTGAGAGTTTTTCCATGGGCAAGTCTTCTCCACTCAACTCCTCTTCTAGGGAAGTATATTCCAAAGGGGAAGGGATCTGGGCAGAATATGCTAAAGCTTCTTCATCTGAGGAAGACTCCTCTGTGTCAATCCTAGGGCGAGAAAGCACAGAAAGACTCCTGAGAACCCAATGGCAGCACAGGTGAAGAGGAGAAGGCAGGGCCAGAAATAGGGGAAGCCAAAGCCGGAAACCTGTGAGCCATCAAGGTCTTAAGACCTTGAGAAAAAACTTCCCAGTTCAATTAAGGGGTAGAAGGGTACTGCAGAATGTTTAGCTTTTTGTCTCTTTTTAGTAGGCCTCTCTAAAGCAAGAGCAATGCCTGACGTGGGCTGAACGGCCGAAGCTTCCTGTTGCAAGGAAACCGGACCAGTTCCGGAGTCCTCAGAAATCAATAGCCATGGTTCCCCCAAATCATCCGAACTGGACATTTGCATGGCCTCAGATGTGCTCGGATCCACACTCCTAACGGCCACCAATGCGGTTCCCACCAGAGAGATGGACCCTACCTCCGACCACACCACCGGGTTTTCACCAACCTCAAGGGGCACGTCAGAGAGAAAAGGCGCAGCCAATGAGGATTCAGGCCTAGCTTTGGCCACCTTCCTCTTCATGGATACCTCACAGGAACTTGCGGAACCCTCCATCGACTATGTTTAAGCCTCTGGTTTTCAAGATACAAGTTTAAAGCAGACAGACTACTACTCAAGACTTTAGGGAAGAAAACTTGACAAACAGAACAGGACCGATGGTCATGGGTAGGCCCTGAACAAACCAAAGCTCGTGACTATCCTTATGTGGAATTTGCCTTCCACACCTACACCACCTACACATGCCCTTTCTGGATGACATTAACAAAAACAAAAGGTTAAAAAAAACAAAAGGCAGATGCAAGCAAATAAATCCTCAATGGAGTATTTATCTGAAGCTGACGAATAAAACGCAGATTCCAATGGCAGACTGAACATACGAGTCAACCTTTCTGAATATCAGCGAAAAAGTCAAAAGGATGGTATGTGTGGACTTCCCTTTTATGGCTGACGTTCTCTGAGCCTACGTGCGAAGTTCCCATGTATAGCAGTAGCTTGAAGCTTTTGTATACAAGCCGGACATCAGGTCGACAGTGGAATATAAACCATACGCAAAGAATACTGCAACAATGAACAGAAGGACATCTGACCGTGACCCTCCTCAAGACACCTGTGACTAAGATAGTAGACTATGTGGAGTTTTGCCTAATGAGCTTTTGAACTGAGACACTGACTGATGTATGTTTTCAAGGTGGGTGATGCCTGTACTGTGGGGGTTTGAGAGGTTGCTGAGGGTACTTGTTTCTTAGATTACATTTAGGAGGCCTTTGTGGTTTAGGTAGACTATTTAAGAGCTTCAGCATTTGAGGGCATATGCGTGTGGTCTGATCTGTGTGCGATAGCTTTAGTGTGGTGTTATGTGGTACTGAAAACCTGCTTGTTACTTGTAGTTTCTTCTTGTGAGAGTTTTACCTCCAACAGCATTACACAGCTGCATCTTACTGCATCTCACACACACACTGACTGTCTATTTTAGTAGTAGATGGTCGTCAGTAAACATAATGCAACAAGTACACTGACTCAGGATGCCCACTTTACTGGTTACACAGACAGCTGTGAAGTGTAAATCCATGGTTCACATGATTATCGAGTTGAAAATGGAAGATCACCTATGAAGGTTGCAGTTTATTACTGTAGGTGCTGTCTGGGTGGTAGTGGAGAAACTGTTTCAACGCTTCTACAAGCAGCAAGAAAACAATCATCCTTAGCTAATTCTCTCACTAGAAGCAGGAGTATAGCATTAACCCCAACTGCTTCCTGAGCAGCAGTATTAACCCATATATTGTGTTCAGTACACTTGCTACAGTCTTCTCTTGATAGATACCTTGGGATGGAAACTACACCAGCTGAACACACCATACTAACAAGATTAATATAAGCCCTGAAAAGGTTCTTTCCAAAAATGCAACCATATCACTCAGTGGAGTCCCATACACATTATCCAGTCACAGAAAACACAAAACAATGCCCCATCTGCTCTTTCACTAGAAGCAGTGAGGACCAAGCTGGCTCCTACCAATTTTCAAACTTTTCAAGTTTCCCAGTGATTGGTAATTTCTAGGTTGATGACGGAATGCCCATCTGCTTCTCCTTGCACACCAGAAGCAAAAAATGCACTACTGCCACTCTGACTCCTGAGAAGCACTTCCTAGGCTATCCAATGACTGAGTCTACTCCCAAATGTAGCAGATTTTAAAAGCAGGATGGAAAATGGGATTAATAATCTGAATACTGCAATGTGCACTCAGTGAGTGGGAAGACATGAAACAAAGGCTAACTCATGCTTTAAGAGTCTAAAGAGAGGGCTTTCCCAGTTGTACCTTTCAGTGCAGTAGAATGAGCAGATAAGATGGAAAGGAGCTTATAAACGTCAAACTTACAGTAAGGGGTGACGGCTCAAAAGCCACCAAGTTTAAAAAATGCAACAGGAACTGGGCAAGTGAGTAGGAAATCTCCAGTGCAGTTACAGACCAGCAGAAGTTTCACAGGACTTTCAGTTAAATTAACTAAATATGAACGCAGCCAAAAAAAAGAAATCCTATTTCTCAGTTTCTTCCACCAATTAGCAAGAATTTAGTCCTTTTCAGTGACTGACTGGACATGGGATTTTTTTCTAAATGACCCTAGCCAAGAACTTGAAAACTTCCAAGGAAAAAAAAAAACTAAGGTAAAACAAGACTGAAAAAAATAATAATATAATAAGAGCAAAAATAATGTAAGTATCCAAACCCGAACTCTAATACCAAGCCAGAGTGGAATTTGACATCTCCTGACACCTGCAGAGACGCTGCCTGGATAGCTTTCGCTACAGATAAAATTCTGGGAATGCAGTTTTTCTAACCTAGCAGTAAACAAATGTATACATATCAAAAACTATCAGAGCTACCAGAAAAAGTTAAAATATGAAGGTTACTCAGCATACACTACTCTATCATGGCGATACTAATATGTCAGCCATATGGAATAATTTACAACTGAAAAAATAATCTGATAACTAAAATGAATTATAATTGTGCAAATAATATCTTTGTACCCATAGTAGCTGGACCCCAACAACCAGTGTGACCTGCTTGGACAGATGTGCTTATAGGTTCATAGGTAGGTAACTAGGCTATCAGCCGAAGGGCCTAAGTCTAGCCAACAGGGGTCCCTGGCTTACACCACCCAAGAAAGTTTTTTTCCTGTGCCCCTGTCGAGCAGAACCACAGAAGTGATCCCCAGGATGTATTTCCTATTTCCCATCCACTTAAGATTTTTCTTGAAGAGTGCTAATCAGGAAATTTGCTTGATATAGATGGGCAGCTTGTTCCAGATTATGGGAAGTCTCTGGGACAGGAATCTATCCCTCCAGCATGTCCTGTTTATTGTGGTGACAAGGTTTAGGTCCCTAGAGTGAGTAGCTTGGAGGGATTGGGATTTCTTTACGTTTAGCATGTCCAAAAGCTCTGGGTTTGACATAGCTTTATATGTTAGGCAGAGATCACCTCGGTGTAAGCGATATGGTATGGAGTAAAGCTGGAGTTTTTTGAGACGGTCAGTGTAGGGCATCTGTTTGAGGCCAGTAATCCTCTTTGTGAGGTACTTCTGTGGTCTTTCCAGCTGCTGCAGATGTCTTGTGAGGTACATTTCAAAAAAGGCATTGTACTCTATAATGGGTCTAATGAGTGTCTACTAGAGGGGAACAATGACCTCTTTTTTCCGAGATGAGAATCCTTTTGTGATTAGGTGTGCCACGTAGAAGGATTTCCTTACTGTGGCGATGTGATCATCAAAGGAGAAACTACTGTCTACCTGGGTCCCCAGGTCTCATCAAACATTCAGCATTAAGTAGACTGACGCCTATGTGGTAGTTCATGGGTACAGAGTTTTTACCACAGAGGATGACAATGCGCTTTTTGGCATTGAGCTTGAGGCCATGGATCTGACACCAGGCATCTGTCTCAGTGAAGTCCTTCTGCAGGATGTCCACATCATTTGGGGACTAAACTATGGCTCCTAGTTTGCAGTCATCTGCGAACTTCATTAGCCAAAGGCCTTCTGTGTTAGCCTGTACTTCACAGAAGTGGATACCAAACAGGAGAGGTCACAGGACTGAACCCTGTGGTACTCCACTTGTCACTGGTTTGTAGTCAAATTTGGACTTACAGTGTGGGCTCTGTCAGTGAGCCATTTGGCAACCCATCTTGTGACATAGGGATTTATACCTAGTTTAGTGAGTTTAGCTATAATTCCAGAATGGGGGATGGTGTCGAAAGCCTTGGCAAGGTCAAGATAGGCTGTGTGAACCATCTTACCTCGTCTACAGCTTTGGTGACTGCCTCAAAGAAGTCGATCAGGTTCAGGAGGCATGACCTGCCTTTCACAAACACGAACTGGGTGGGGTCCACAGTTTGGAGGTTACCAATGTCTTTATGAGTTTTATGATGATACGTTCCATGACCTTACAGGCCAGGCTCGACAGGCTAACAAGGCGATAGTTTCTGGGATAAGTGGTGGCTCCCCCTTTGTGGAGTTGGATAACTTTTGCTGTGTGCCATTCAGTGGGCACAAAGCCTGATGTGAGACTATGAATAAACATGGTGCTTAGGTGCGGAGCCAGTTTGTTCTGAAGTTCGTGCAAAATGCAGCTGGGAATGTTGTCCGGTCCCATGGATGCTGTGTTTTTTGCTTTAGATAGTGCAGCTTTTACCTGCGTAGTTGTGATTACAGGGACTCTGCATTCTTCCTGTATAGCTATGGGCTTTTTAGGGGGTGAGAGGGGGGTAAAGTTAGCACTGAACCTATCTGCCAGGACACTGGCAATATCAGTTGGTTCTGTAATTTTCATGCCATTGTGCTGTAATTCAGAGCAGATCTGGGTGTTGCCATTGAGATTCTTGACATAGCTATAGACTGTCCCTAGAATCAGTGGCGATTTTGTTTTCATAGCTAACTTTGGCGGATCTTATAAGGGATTCTCAGCTTCTTACTGAGGCTGACCAGGGAACTCCTCCACTCATCGGATTTTACTCTCTTTTACAACAGTTTCCTCCTTCTGTTGTAGGGTTTGTTTATGGCAGGGGACCACCAGATTGGCTTCCTTTTTTTGGAGGATAGCATCTTGGTTCTATATGGGATAGCATGATCTATGCACTCGTGTAAGTGCTTACAGAGTGCATATGTGTAGGATTCAGCAGTCGTAACTGTATTGCCCCATCTGCATGGGGTCATGAAGTTCGCCACTTCTGTCTTAAGAAGCATAAAGTTGGCTTTGAAGAAATTTTTACCATGATTTTCTTAATGGGGGGGGGGGGGTGTAGGCGGGATGTGGATATCTAGGGTGATTAGCTTATGGTCAAATCTGACCAACGAGGAGTTGACTTCAGGTGTGGAATACCAGTCACTTGTGTTGGCAATGACTAGGTCTAGGAAATTGTTGCCCCTGGTGGGGGTGTGGACAAGTTGATCCAGGGCACTGGAATTTATGAATTCCAGAAAGCGTTGAGCGAAGGAGTTGGTACATGAGTAGTTTTCCCAGGCAATGGTGGGGTAGTTGAAATCGCCCATTATTAGGGTGTTTGGCTGAACCCTGATATTTTCCAGTATATCAAGAAAAGAGGAGTGGGAATCCCAGGGCATGGTGGGGGATCTGTAGCAAGCTACAATTTGGATTGCAGTTTTGCCCAGAGTTAGTTGCACTTGGATAACCTCGGATGCATTATGCTGAGCAACTAGCCTGGAGGTGTGGATATCCTTAACGAATATGGACACACCTCTGCCTTTGGTGTTCCGGTCCAGGTTAGGTGGCCAAAAAGTGTGGTATGAGTTATAGCCTGGTAATGCAGGGGTGCTCTCTGGAGCTTTGAACCAGGTCTCAGTCACTGCACAGATATCCATATTCTCCATTTTAAGGACTGCCTCGAGTCAGTGCATTTTGAGATTTAGACTTCTAGCATTGAGTAGCATCACCCTTAGTTTTTGCTTGCCTGTTCCTGTTACGGTGGTGAATTTAACATTTGAACCTTGCCTAAAAAGGCAATATAGGGGGCAGCAGGAGCCTTAACCAGTACCAGGGGTGACAGGTGCAGGCCATCTCTGGCAAAGCATCTTGGTCTGTAGACCACGTAGTCCCAGGCAGACAGATACTGGATCCCTTTAGAATGACACAAGAAGCTTAGAAATCGTTGAAGTCAATCATTTTGCCCATGTACTGCGGTATCATTCTGGGCGATGGCAGGATGCTACTCAGGGCTAGGGTCATACCTGCCTGGGCTACAAGATCGGAGAGCTCTTCCATGTCTCTTTTCATGAAGTCCAGGGAGGTATGTAGCAGGTCATTCACACCAACATGGACAATGACAGTCGTACTTTTCACCTTTCAGCAAGCAGTTTCGTAGATCTGCATAATAATGAAAGTCATGCATGCATATGTTCATATGTACTTGGCAAATAAATGTAAATATTTGCAAAAAAAAAAAAGTACTAACCTGGACATCAAATATCAGTGCAACAACTTTTCAGCACTGTACAAATATACCTAGATACTCCATTTTAGTATCCCACATCTCTGACAAGACATTGCTGACCTCTGTTGTGACTGTACTAGTCAAATGTGTTATAATGAATCCATTTGAAAAATTCCCCAAGACATTTACCAAAGTACGATGATTATGCAAAGACTGCATTACTGAAGTACAAATATATTCTAACTGGTATCAGACAGACAGTTGATACTGGTGCCAACCTTTGCAGCATTAGGTGATCTTTCATTTGATACCATGGACTACCATATAAACAACTTTTTGATCAAGTTACTATTATTAACATATACCACACATGAATATTTCTGGAAGGGCACCTATTTTTTTTTTTTTAAACAGAATTCCACTTACATGAGGAGCTATTCCTGACCTTTATGGTTACTGGGCAAGTGAGGTGCTTTTCTACGTCCTGGTGGACAATGCTTGAAATGCATAAAGAAATATAATATTTACGCAATTATGCAGACTGCATTACTAAATAAGTACAAATATTTTCAGATTGAGAGCAGGCAGACAGATATTGCTGACAACCTTTGCAGCACCATACCCCAATTTTATGATTTTAATCCTTTCATAAAAGCAGTAGCCAGAAAAACATTGTTCTAAATTATAACATACAAAATCATGCACTGCTTTATAAACAGACTTGGTAAAAACCACAAGAATAAACCTTCCAACTTATGACGAATGTGTACTCATCATGGGAAGCCAACAGACAGGCTCTGTCCCAGTCGGACATTCCCGGTAAACAAATATTAATAAAACAAAAATGTTCTCCTACAGAGTAGGTCACAAAAAACAAAAAAATAGGATTTTCATATCCTAACAAACAAACCATCATAGTTCTGCATCTGTGCTATATAAAGGCAGTTCCAGATGTCCACCTGCAGTTTTGCTCTCTTCCAAATGAAACATTATGGAGCAAGGGCATGAAGACTATGCACAAAGCACCCTAGCTGTGAGGCGGCAATGCTACCCACTATACCACCCTCTTCGTGCCATACCAGTATCAATACTCTCTAATTCAGGTAGATGTTGATTTACAAATTAAGCACGCTCAGTGCCAGTTACTTGTACATCATCATCAACTTCTACAGTTATGAACACAAAGGCAAAAAAAAGTCAGTGGGACCAGAATATGCATATTCTATACGCAACCCAGGGGGAAAAAAAACTAAGTGCATTCCTCCCATACTACTAATAAAAAGTTATTAGAATGCAGACATGTTAAAGATCTATGGCAACAGGCAGTTGTGTGGAACAAATGCACAGGAAGGTGTCACAGGACAAAAATCAAACCCAGCATTTTCTCTAGGCTAAAAGTCAGAACTGAACTGGAACCTTGAAAGAGAAACGGATAAAACAAAACTATTTCAGTGCTGTTCTCACATTACCACTACTACAACCATTAACCCACCTGCTTTGTTTTAGTAACATTCTTACAGCTCCAGTCCAATTCTCTCTATTATATCTAGCCATGGAGCTGTGGCAAGCATCTACCAAACAGATAAACTGAATAAAAACTTGAGAAAAAAAGACTTTACAGCATCTGTTTAGCATGTACTGAATGAGGTTTCTGGTTCCCAATAACAAGTTATGTACTCACCATAACGTTAGATGTATATATTCCATCTTGCCTCACATTCTTACCCGTGGGTTCAGAGCCGAATATCGGCTCCGACTCGGCCAAACTTTTCTAGCTCGAAGTCTTCTATTGGCTGGGCTAAGAAGGTATCCCATGCTGCATTGATCCATATCCCCAGATCTAGTTTGCTGCGAACATACACTCAAACAATGCATAACAACATCCAAGTAAAGAAGAATAAACTAAAGGTGAAGGGAACTCTAAAAACCAGACCTAACCTCCAGATCCTCCAGGAAGGGGGAAGATGGGAGGGTAAGTAAGAATGTGAGGCGAGATGGACTACATACATCGAATGTTATGCTGAGTACATAACTTCTTGATGTTATGTAGTCCAATCTCGCCTACATTCTTACCCGTAGGACACCGTCACCAGCACCTACATCCTGGGAGGCTCAGAGGAAGATACACCTAAGTACTGTGGAACCAAAGGAAGACCTGCCACTAGATACCACGTTCAGCTTGTAATGAGTAACAAATGTGTGAGGAGATGCCCAGGTAGCTGCCGCACAAATATCATCCACAGACAATCTGGCTTGATAGGCTGTAGATACAGCCCGAGTAGAGTGAGCCTTGACCGGAAACGGTAGGTCCTTACCTCCTGAGTAATAAGTGCAAGAGATGCAATTTGATATCCATCTGGATAAGGAGATTTTGGAGACAGGGGACCCAATTCTGTTTTCCGAAAAGGAGACAAACAGTTGATCAGATTTTCGGAGATCTTTGGTTTGGTGCAGATAGAAACGTAACTGTGTACATCCAATTGATGAAATTTAAAATCTGCCTTGTTTGAAAAATGGGGAAAAAACACTGGCAACTCAATAGATTTATTAAGATTAGATATGGAGGCCACTTCAGGAAGAAAGGAAGGGTTTGGTCTAAGAGAAACCCTGTCCTTATGAAAGATCAAGTATGGAGGTTTGATAGTAAGAGCTCGAATTTCTGAAACTCGCCTGGCTGATCTGATGGCTATTAAAAAGGCAGTTTTCCAGGTCAAGAATTTAAGTCACAGGTAGCTGCAGGCTCAAAGGGTGGTGAAGTAAGGGCTTGCAGAACAAAATTTAGATCCCAGGGCATGATCGGTTCTGAGACCGGAGGACGGAGTAACAGAGTGCCCTTCAGGAAAGCCTTACAGAGTCTGTGAGCCATCAGAATAGTCTCATTAGCAACATGAAAATTAGAAATCACTGCCAATTGGACTTTAATGGCAGCGGACGCTGAGCCTGCTGGAACAGCATAGACAAAAACTCCAAGACTGAAGCAACTGGGGCTGTGTAAGGGTCAATTCCTTGGGTATGAGCCCAAACAGAAAATCTTTTCCAATTGCTAGAATAAATCTTCCTAGTAGAAGGCTTATGAGAGGAAGACAAAATATGAACTACCTCAGGTGAAAAGTGATAAAGCCTAACTAACGACGGAAGTGGATTAGCCAGGCTGTCAACCGGAGGGTCCGCAGAGAGGGATGGAACTGTCCTGACATGTGTCACTAAGTCTGGTTGTGGGTCCAAATTCCAAGGTGTGTCCACAATGTAGGGATGGAGAAAGGGGAATCAGACTTGACGAGGCCAGTGTCGAGCAATTAGAATCATTCTGCTTCCCAAGGATTGCGCTTTCTGAATCACTTTTGATAGCAAGGGAAACGAAGGGAAAGCGTAAAGCTGACCGGAGGGCCAATCGTGGACTAGAGCGTCCCTGGGTGACTCCCCCTGTGGGGGGGATCAGCGTGAAGTAGCTGCTGCATTTGGCATTGAGGGGGCTGGCAAAAAGGTCGCAGCAAGGCTGACCCCATCTGCTGAAGATTGGTTCTGCAACTAGACTATTCAGGGACCACTCGTAAGGCATCAGAATAGCTCTGCTTAGCCTGTCTGCTATCACGCTGGACTTCCCCGGAATGTGCGTTGCCACCAGAAACCGTTGGGAAGATACTGCCCACTGCCACACTCGCATGGCCTTTCTGCACAGGGGGTATGATCTGGTTCCTCCCTGCTTGTTCAGATACCATACCACTAACATATTGTCAGAGTGTATTGCAATAGTCCAGAGAGGTAGAAAGCTCTGAAGTGCCTGTAACGCAAGTAGCACCGCTCTCATCTCTAGGACGTTGGTATGCAGATGTATCTCGTGATCTTGCCACGTGCCATGGACTGTCCTGACGAGATAATGCCCCGCCCACCCCATCTGGGAGGCATCCGTGGTCACTGTGGCAACCGGGAGTGGTGGAACGAAGGGTTTTCCCCTGTCCAGCCACCAACTGAGATCCTGTTTGCATCTGTCCGTGAGCAAAATAGGATGGGAAAGTGGAAGTTTCTGGAGAGACCATTGAGCAAAGAGGAGCCATTGAAGGAGCCTCATGTGCAATCTCGCTGGAGGGACTAACATAATTGTTGCTGCCATAGTCCCCAGGAGTTGGAGAACCCATCTTGCCTTCACTTTCCTCAGGGGTAGCAGGGCGTGCACCTGTTGCTGTAAGACTCTGATTCTTTCCTGCGGTAGAAAGGCTTGCATTTGAACGGTGTCTAGCTCTGCACCTATAAAAATGACACGCTGTGAGGGCAACAAGGCAGATTTTTCCCAGTTCAGTGTTATGCCCAACTGTTGACAGACAGTGATGGTAGCGTCCCTGGTTTGGATTAGTAGATGCCTGGTGGGGGAGGTAAGGAGCCAGTCAACCAGATACGAAAACACTTGGAATCTTTGACGTTTCAAGTGAGCTGTCACCATGCCATACACTTGGTGAACACCCTGGGGGCTGTGGTGAGACCAAAGGGCAGGGCTCAAAACTGGAAATGACTGGCTCCCAGACGGAAGCGTAGGTGACTCCTGGATGCCCTGTCCATTTTGATATGGTAGTAAGCATCCTTGAGGTCGATGGAGCACATCCATACTTCTTTTCCCAACAATGGGAGAATCGATTGTAATGTGACCATACGGAACTTGGACTTTTGTACATACTTGTTCAGTTGGCTGAGATCTAATATGGGTCTCAGGTCCCCTGTTCTTTTCGGCACCAAAAGAATCTTAAGTCCCTAATCCGATCTGGTCTGAGGGGACATGCTGGATGGCTCCCTTTCCTAGCAGCTTTGAAATCTCTGAAGCTGCGTGATCCCTTTGACTGGGTGGAACGTCCGGGATTTTTCTGACTGGAGGGGGGGGGGGGGTTCAGACGAAAAGGGGATGACAACCACAGGAAATTATTCGTAAAACCCATCGGTCCTGGGTGATGCTTTGGCCAGGCTTCCGGGTATAATGATATTCGACCCCTGACTGGCTCCGGAAACGCACAGTTGGGCATCCCATCAGGAACTACGGTAGGGAGAGCCGCGAAAGGAATCGTGGTCTCCTGAATTGCGGGGGCCCCCTCTGCCTCTAGGGCGGCGTCTCCCAGAATAACTTCCCCTTCCTCTGCCTCTGGAGGGGGACTCACCTTATGGACCGGGAAAAAACCTCTGATTTTTTTGAAACACATCTTCCCACCCCTCTGGGCCTTGGGGTATCTAGAGGGAAGGGAAAAACGGACCCCTACAGCAGACGGTGTCTTTCCCTCTTGCTCGCACCTGGTGAGGGTGTCTTTCACCTTGGTTCCGAATAAAGAAGAACCATCGAAGGGGGTGCCAGTGAAAGAAGACTTGAAGGCCTCCGCGAAATGACAAAGGTGCATCCAGGCTTGCCTTCTAAGGGCGACTCCTGAGATTGCTACCCTACTCGCTCCCTTGGCTGCACATGAAATGAGCCGCGAGGAGGAGTTAACGATGGAATTGAGGGTAGACACCTGGGCGTCAACTGTCTGGGTCACCGCCTCAGGCACGTTACCCATGAGAGTATCTCCTAACTCCTTGAGGAGATCTCTCTGGAGCAGAGTAAAATGAGACGGGTAGTTCAGCGACCGTAAGGTAAAGGTTGCTGACGAGAGGGTACGCTTCCCATACCAGTCCATGGTCCTAGACTCCTTGTTAGGGGGGATGGACGGAGGAAGAAGTCACTGCTACTTCCTGAGTGACCGCTGCCGCCACCACCATGGCATCCACAGGGACTCCTTTGGACAAAAACTCCTTACCCGGGGGAGCAGACAGAAATTTATTGGGTCTACTGGGTATGAGTTGCACAGAATCAGGGTTCTCCCACACCCTCTGATAAATTAAATCCAGGAGCTCGAAGGGTGGGGACACCCAGGAGGTGGAAGGCTGAGCACCAAAGGCCTTCAGGAAGACAGACTCCTCGGAGGGGGCTTTGGACGGCCAGTCACCTCTGTTTCAATATCTCCAGGATGTCGGAGAAAGGAACATAGTCAGAGGATGACTTGGGGGACCCCTCCGATTCTTGCATGTTTTCTTTCTAGGGGGCTCCTCAGGCAAGGACTCTGAGGGGCCCTCAGAAACTTGGGGACCACTCGTGGGGGTATCCTTAGGCCTTAGGGCTCCGCTGCCTATAGATAGGTGGTGATCAGAGGCTCTCACCCGAGAGGAAGGGGACAATCACCGACCCGCATGATGTGGTTGAAGATCTGGCCAGCGCACTCCGCATGGCCTCAAAGGCCGGCCCCCCTGAGTCTGAGGACTGGCCAGCCTCTGAGACCAGGACAGGAGTCAGGATTCCTCGAGCCGAGGCACCGAGCGGCAGACTAGGAACCGAAATGTCCCTCGGGCCCAACTGAAGAATCCCGAGTCCTGAACCCCGTGGACAGCGCCGACGGGGTCAGAGCTGACGTCGGCACCGATAAGCCCGGAGGGGCTATCGGAACCGACCTAGGAACATCACATGGAGCGGAACATTCTGGCTCCGAAGACAGAGATGCGCTCGTAGGAGGAATAATCGAAGAAGGTATCGTGAATGGCTCCGGAGCAGACTGGGATGGAGCCGAGAACAATTTTGCCAAAACCGGTGACTGAAGGAACCTCTGCACCACCCTATCAACATTCACATCTGATCTCCTCAGGTGACACTGGACTAGTACTGGGCGATCGGCTCCGAAGAGGTTCCAATATAATTGGAGCTGACGCCGGTTCCATCAACACCGACACTTCCTGCGGCCCCGAAGACAGTGGAGCCGAGCAGGTTGAAGCTAGTTTATGACTTTCTCCGGTGGCTCCGAGGAGAATGAAGGAGCTGGAGATTTCTTTTTAGATTTTGTGGATTTTGGTTTTGAACTGGAAGCAGAATCCATGGGCCTCTGAACGAGGGTTTCAAGAGTCCCTTTCAGAATTAACTTATTCTTTCTTTCTTGGAGCACCCGGGGACTAAAAGCATGGCAGAAGCTGCAGGTCTCCTGCAGGTGGATTGCTCCCAGACAATAAACGCATACTGAATGTCCATCGGTGATGGACATCTTGTAACCACACAGAGCACTTTTTAAAACCCAAAGGTTTGTGCTCCTTAGAATCTTTGGACATTTTGAAAGATCAATCACAAAAAACAATATAATGAACAAGTCACTGCCCGACTGGAAAAATTACTACAGTCACACAAAACACCACTAAGTGCGGGAACAAACTTTCCACCACAACAGCACACACAATCCTCAGAAAGGATACACACTAAGACAACTAGAGCTAAAAACCTCTAATTAAAATGGTTTTTAGACCAACTCGCATACAGAAGGGGAGACGGGCACTAAACCCTCTAACTCAAACGGTTTTAGAAAGTGAAAACAAACACAGGGACAAGAAGGGGACGGACTAGGTCCTCTAAATGAAATGGGCCTAGCCTGTCAGAACAGCTAGTGGGATACCACAAAATACAATCACACTACAGAAATACCCAAAACAACACAAAATAGAAATAGCTATTAAAACAGCTTTTGTTTGTAACAAATTTGCTCCGAAGAATTATAAACAAGGGTACTTAGCCACAGCCAAGAGCGAGACCACGTCCGAGCTACACGTGCGGCAAACGAGATCTGGGAATATGGAGCAGTGCAGCATGGGATACCTTCTTAGCCCAGCCAACAGAAGACTTCAAGCTACAAAAGTTTGGCCGAGTCGGAGCCGATATTTGGCTCCGAACCCACGGTTAAGAATGTAGGCGAGATTGGACTACACAACATCCAGTGTTTACACATACTTGGATGCTGCTAGTTAGCTGCAATGCTACTCCTTCAACCTGTACAAAAAAATGAGATGGTTTTAACGCTTTTTGATGGCAAGTTAAAAAGTACAGTTGTGTACACTTACCATAAATGTAGATGTTAGAGTGGATTCACTGTTGCAGTCATTACACTTGGGTAATCCTGCTGGCAGGTTGCCCTCAGTCGGCCTGAATTCCAAAGTCTTGGGTCCTGCGTCGGCTGCTGTCGCCCCTTCCCTGACATCAGGTTGTCAGAGGTATAAAAGAAGCAGCAGACGCCATTTTCTTCAGTTTTTCTTGCCCCAGATGTCAGATGCCCCCAAAAGGGTAGCCAAAATTTATATATATATAAAAATACATACACCAATATAAACTTTACCTTCATCTACAAGGAAATACACCACATCGGTAGTATAAATCGGAGAAGGAAAGAAAAGTTCCAGCAGAAAAAAGGGGGATGGCGGGTGGGTAACCTGGACTGCAACAGTGAATACACTCTAACATCTACATTTATGGTAAGTGTACATAACTGTACTATGTTCTTCGTGTTTCATTGTTGCAGTCATTACATTTGGGTAGAGTCCCGAGGCTGGAGCTAAACAGCATTAGGAGCGGCTATGAGGACCTGCCGAACTGCAATGACCAAGCCTGCTCTGGATTTAGAGTAGAGTGGCAGATGATAGTGCTTTGTAAAGGTGTGCACTGAACTCAAAGTAGCAGCCTCTAAAATGTCTTTGGTTGGTACTCCCCTGAGAAAGGCTGCTGAAGTGGCTGCTGCTCTGGTTGAGTGAGGCCTAATGCCCTTAAGCACTGGCTTACCATGGTGTAAATAGCAGAAACGAATGCAGTGGCCTATCCACTTTGAAATAGTTTGCTTTGAGACAGCCTTTCCTTGTGATCCTGCAGCATATGCCACTAGTAATTGCTCTGTCTTCCTGAAAACTTTGGCTTTGTCCAAGTAGTATCCAAGTTGTCGGTGTACGTCCAAAGAATGCAGAATTCTCTCCCCCTTGTGTGGATTTGGATAAAACGTTGGCAGATGAATGGTTTGGTTAAGAGCCACACTGGACACCACCTTAGGCATAAATGTTGGGTTTGTCCTCAGAGACCCTGTCTGGATAAAACATGATAAAAGCCATGAGTGCTTGTAGCTCTGAAACCAGTCTTGCAGAAGTTATCGCTAGAAGCAGAGCTGTTTTCCACAATAAAAACTATGTCAGCAGTAGCAGCTGGCTCAAAAGGAGGCAGGGTGAGTTTTTCCAAGACATAGTTGAGGTGCCATGCAGGCATTGGTGCTCTCCTTGGAGGCCTTAAGTTTTTTCTCCTCTGAGGCACTGCTTTAATAAAGGATGAGAAAAGATTGGAGGCTCTGTATTGTAATGAGCCTAAATGGCAGAGGCATGAATTTTAATTGATGAAAAAGATGGGCCTTTGTTCACCATCTCAGTTAAGTATTGCAAAATCTGAGGAATGTTTGGAACAGCTGTATCTGCTCCTTGTGCCTGGTTTCAAGCACAGAATCTCTTCCATTTTCCAGCATAAGATTTTCTAGTACTAGGCCATCTGGCTTCCAAAATGACATCCATCACAGCTTTACTGACAGGTGTGTTGTGTGTGACTACATTATCCGCCATGCTGCCAGGTTTGAAGTACTGAGTTGGCTGTGCAGGATCTGATGCTTTTACTGGGACAGTAGATGAGGTATTTGAGGTAAGGTTCAAGCTGGGCACAGACAAGTTACTTAGGACTGGATATCAGTACTGGCGGGGCCAGTCTGGGGCAATCAGAATCACCTTTGGCTTCTCCTGTCTGACCTTTAAGAGTATCTTGGGGAGGAGAAGCAGTGGAGAAAAGGTATATACTGATAGGTTTTTCCAGCTGAAAGTTAAGGCGTCCACTTTCAATGCTAGTCTGTGATAAGTCCTTGTGCAGAATCATTTTTAGTTGGTAGTTGTGAGGGGAGGCAAACAGATCTATGTCCGGGCACCCCCATTTTGTTATCATGCTGAAGACTTGTGGATCCAGCTGCCATTCATGGGGATCCATAAGGTTTCTGCTTAGTTCGTCTGCCAGAGTGTTTTCCTTTCCTGGCAGGAAATGTGCCTGCAGATGTACTTGGTAAGTCAATGCTGTGTCCCACAAAGTCATGGTTAGTCTGCAAAGGGGGTAAGAATGTGTGCCCCCCTGCTTTATATACCACATGACCATGGTGTGGTCTGTCTTTATCAGTAGTTGTCCCGGATGAAGTAGGTCCTTGAAGGTTGTCAGGGCATTTTGAACAGCTAGCATCTCCTTTTAATTGATATGTAGATGCATTTGGCTTGAGGATCTTGTGCCCTGAATGCATTTTCCTGCCATGTGGGCCCCCCAGGCATAATCTGAAGCATCCGTCATTAGTGTCTGCCTGGCTGGGGGTAATGTGAATGGCTGTCCCTTGTTCTGGTGACAAGCCTTCGCCCACCATCGAAACTCCTGTTGCAGACAGGGAATGAGAGTAATCATTGTTTCCAGGCTGTGGCAATGTTGAGTCAACACTTTTTAGGTACCACTGAAGTTTCCTCATATGCAGTCTTGCATATGGAATTAGTAGGATGCAGGATGCCATGAAGCCCAAAGCCTGCAGTATTTTTCTTGCAGATAACTGGGCCATTGTTGCCAACATTTTGAAATAGGTAGTCAGTTGCCTTTGTTTGTCTGGCGTGAGATAAGCCATCTGGGCAGTTTATTTAAGCTTGCACCCAGGAATATTATCTTTTGAGGGGGTACTAGTTTGGCTTTCTTTTCTTTGACTGTGTACCCTAGGCATGTTAGAAGTCTTTTCACAAAGACCAGATGCTGTAGAATATCCTTGTTCTCTGCCTGAATTAGACAGTCGTCCAAGTAAGGATATATTCGTATTCCTCTTCTGCAGGAGGCAATTACTGATGCCAGGCACTTTGTAAAGACCATGGGCGAAGTAGATAAGCCAAAGGGCAGTGCAGAGAATTGGTAATGCATTGAGCCAGCCTTGAATCTGAGGTATCTTCTGCATGATTGTCTGATTGGGACATGCAGGTATGCCTCTTTTAGGTCTAAAGTCACAAACCAAGCATTCTTGCCCAGCATGGACAGAAGCTGCTGCAAAGTCAACATTTTGAATTTTGGTATATCCCTGAATGTGTTCAGAATAGATAGGTCCAGTATTGGTGTCCAGGCCTTGTCCTTTCTGGGTACCAATTACATTCTTGAGTAAAATCCTTGCCCCTGCTCTGGTACTTGTTGAATGGCCCCCATGTCCATGAGGGATGAGACTTGTTTTTGTGCCTCTTCCCATTGATGTGTTGCGAGATATGGCCAGCCGTTTGCCTTTGGCAGGGTATGGAAATGGAACTTGTAGCCTTTTGACACTATTTAGAACCCACTTGTCCTGGGTTATAATGTGCCAATTTTGAGAGAAAAGTGCTAATTTTCCCCCAAGGGTGCTGCCAGGACATAAGTGCTTGGTGCCGGCAGGGGGAAGTCATTGGGACTGTTCCCTGCATGGCTGTGATTTGTCTTCTCCAACTTTGGAGGTAGAAGCATCCCATTGCTTTGAACTGTATGAACCTTGCGCCTGGGTTCTGCCCCTTTGAGGTCTGTCTGACACAGGAAAGGACCAACTCTTTGTAGGCCAGTGTGTACTAAACCTTGGTGGCTGTACTTGTAAAGAAATCTTTTGACAGTTTGCATAGATTTAGCTTTGTCCTCCATTTTCTTTAACATCTCTTCTGCCTTAACACCAAACAAAGTATGCTGTAAAGGTGCATCTAATAATTTAACTTCAACATGATCAGGCAGATTTTGTTCCTTTAACCAAGCAGGCCTTCTAATTACTGAACACGTGACTGCGGCCCTGCAGGAGGCCTCCAAAGAATCAAAACCACATTGTAAAGTATGCTTTCCAACTTGTTCAGCTGCATGCAATAAATCCTGCATTTCCTTGTTTTCTGCACATTCAGAGTTTAACATTTTCTGTTTAAGCAATGCCATGACATGTTGCTGATATTTGAGCATATGAAACTTGACAGTTTAAGGCCCTTATAGCCAAGGTAGCAGATTGTAAAACTTTTTACCCCATCTATCCAGTGCCCTAGAATCCCTGTCAGAGGGGGTAGGATTTTTTGCAGGGGAAGCCTTAACTCCTATGGGACCTTGTGAAATAGTTTCTGGGTCTGCAGCAGGGTTTATAAAAAGGAATTTATGAGAGTCAGGAACCCTGTAATATCTGCCAGGCTTAACAGGAGCTGGAGGTAAGGAGTCAGGGGTCAGACTACACTCCGAAAACACATCTACAGTATCTAACAGAGCTGGAATGGCTAGAGGCCTGTGTTGAGGTAGTAAAAGGAAATCCCTGAGCCTCATTTTAGATTCTGAAAAATCTTGGCTCTCCCAGTGGAAATGCTCCCTCATGCTATGCAAGGTTGCCCCAAAAGAATAGCCCTCTGGAGGAGAAGCTGAAGATATAGATTCATCAGCGTCAGAGTCCTCGTAGGGGGGAAGAGAATATTCCTGATCAGAAGAGGAATCTGAAGAAATCGAAATCTGATCTGAAGATTCATAGTCAGTCTCTTAGGTTCATACTAGGCTATCTGCCCTAGGGCATTCATAAGCCTAGCCAGAGTATGTTTGGCTTTTGCCACCCATTTTAAATTAATTTTGCTATGCCCTTTTTCGAGGTTAGTATACTGTGCCTCTGTCCAACAGTGACACAGAAGTGATACCTGGGGTAAACCTACGATCTCCCATCCACTCATCAAGATTCCTCTTGAAGAGAGTCAATGAGGGACTCTGCCTAACCTGAACTGGGATTTTATTCCAGAGTGAAGGGAGCCTCTGGGTTATGAATCTGTCCCTCCAGCATGTCCTATTTATTTCAGTGCTGAGGTTCAAGTCCCTCGAGTGTGTAGCTTGATGGGATTTGGATTTTTTGAGGTGCAGCATGTCCCTTAATTCCAGGTTGGACATGGCTTTATACGTCAGGCTCAGGTCGCCTCTGAGCAGGCGATATGCCACTGAGTAGAGCTGGAGTTTCTTTAACCGGGCAGCATACCTGTTTGAGCCCTTTGATCCTCTTGGTGAGGTACTTTTGGGGTCTTCCCAGTTACTGCAGGTGTTTGGTAAGGTACATCCCAAAAGGGGCATTGTACTCGATTATGGGCCTGATGCGGGATGAGAAAAGAGGTACGATGACCTCCCCTAATCTAGATGTGAATCCTGTCATGATCAGGCGGGCTATATAAAATGTTTTTCTAACCACTTTGGCCACGTGGTTGTCAAATGAGAGACTGCTATCAACTTGGGTCCCCAGGTCCCTAATTACTTCTTCTGTACTTAATGGATTACCACCTATGTGGTAATTTGTGGGCACTTTGTTTTTGCCAAAGGGGATGACTATACACTTTTTGGCGTTTAGCTTGAGGCCATGGCTCTGGCACCAGTTGTCTGTTTCTATGAAGCCCTTTTGGAGGATGCTTGTGTCGGCTGGAGAGTCGATTATGGCGCCCAGTTTGCAGTCATCTGCGAACTTGGTCGGCCACAGTCCTTCTGTGTTGGCCTGTACCTCAGAGAAATATATACAGAACAAGAGAGGTCCCAGGACTGAGCCTTGTGGGATGCCACTTGTAACTGGTTTGCAGTCCGACATGGCTCCAGCAATTCTAACCATGTGGGTTCTGTCCTTGAGCCAGTTTGCAAACCATCTAGTGACACAGGGGTTTATATTTAAGTTGGTGAGCTTATCTATAATGCCCGAGTGCGGTATTGTATCGAAGGCTTTTGCGAGGTCCAGGTAGGCTGTGTGGCCCCACCTTCCCTTCGTCAATGGCCTTGGTGGCTGTTTCACAGAAGTCAACCAGGTTTAAGAGGCAGGATCTGCCCTTAAAGCCGAACTGGGTAGGATCCAGTGTCTGTAGGTCCCCCAATATCTTTATTTATGAGGGTCATGATGATCCTTTCCATAGCTTTGCAGACCAAGCTAGTCAGGCTTATGGGGCGATAGTTTCCAGGGTCCGTTGAGGCACCACCTTTGTGGAGAGGGACCACTGTTGCTGTACGCCCCTCTATGGGTACATATCTTGTAGTAAGGCTGAGACTGAACAGTAGTTTTATGTTTAAGTTTAGCTCTTCTTGGAGTTCATGTAGGATGCAGCCCGGGACACCGTCTGGTCCCATTGCTGCTGTGTTTTTTGCTTTGGAGAGGGCGGCTCTTACTTGAGCATCTGAGATGTCAGGGGGCAGCACTCTGCTGGGATAGATATTTGCCCTTTTGGTGGGGAGGGGGGGGGGAGTTTGCACTGAACCTGTCAGCTAGGATGTTGACAATGTCTGTGGGTTCGGTGTATTTTTTGTCATTTTGGACTAATTCTGAGCATATCTGGGAATTCCCACCCAGGTTCCTAACTTAAAGAAAGCCTTGTGATTTTCCTTGGTATCCTGTGCAATTTTTCTCTCGAAGCTGGCCTTCGATGATTTTATGAGTGCCCTTAGTTTTTTGCTAATACTGATCAGAGATGCCTTCCCTTTTTGGGATTTTGCTCTATCATGTAGTAGCTTCCTCCGTCTATTGTATAGTTTGTTTATGGCTGGGGTCCACCAGACAGGACGTCTGCCTTTGGAGGATTGGGTCTTGGTTTTATTTGGGATTGCATGATCCATGCATTCCTGAAGGTGTTTATAGAATGCATTTATAAAGGATTCTGCGGTCTGGGCCATATTTTCCACAGACCCAGGGGCTTTGAAGGATTTCACATCGGTTTTGAGGAGTGTGAAATTTGCTTTAGAGAAGTTTTTCACTGTGGTTTTCTGGGTAGGGGGTGGGGTCGGGATGTGAATATCCAGTGAGATCAGTTTATGGTCTGATCTTACCAGTGAGGGATACACTTCTGGTCTGGAGCATAGAGTCCCCATGTTGGTGATGATCAGGTCCAGTAAGTTTTCCCCTCTTGTGGGAGTGGTAACAAGTTGTTCCATAGCATTTGAGTTTATGAATTCTAGGAACCTTTGGGCTAGGGTGTTGGAGCTAGAGTAATGCTCCCAGTCTATGTTTGGGTAGTTGAAGTCACCCAATATAATGGTGTTTGGAGAGACCTTCATATTTTCCAGTGTTCTCAGGAAGGCCGAGTGGGGTTCCTGGGTTTGGGAGGGTGGTCTGTAGCGGGCTATAAACTGGAAGGCAGTTTTACCCACTTAGTTGCACATGGATAGTCTCTGATGCTTCGTGCTTTGCCACCAACCTGGAGGTGCGGGTATCTTTGATGAATATCGATACTCCCCCTCCTTTTGTGGTTCGGTCCAAGTTTTGGGGCCGAAAAGCATAGTATGAGGTATAACCTGGTAGTGCTGGGGTGCTCCTGGGAGTCCTGAACCCGGTTTCTGTTACTGCACAGATATCGATGTTCTCCATGCTAAGGTGAGTTTCAAGTGCGTGCATCTTGAGGTTTAGATTTCTGGCGTTGAGAAGCATTACTCTTAGTTTCTTATCCCTTGTGATACCTATGGAGGTGGGTTTGTCTTTTGAGCCTTGCCTAAAAAAGGCACTATGGGGGTAGCAAGAGCCTTTGCCAATTTCCGAAAGCCCAGGGGTGACAGGTGCAAGCCGTCCCTAGCGAAGCATTGTGGCTTGTCGAGCATGTCATCCCAGGCTGACAGGCATTGGATCCCCTTTGAATGACACCAGTACTTAAGTCAATTGTTGAAATTGATCTTGTCTTCATATTGTGGCATCATTCTTGGTGCGGGTAAGATGCTACTCAAGGTCAGGGTCATACCAGCCTGGGCTACATACTCAGAGAGCTCCTCTATGTCTCTCTTCATGTAGTCCAGGGAGGTACGTCTCAGGTCATTCACACCAGCATGGACAATGACAGAGTCATATTTGTACTTGCCTTGGAGTGACCTGAGTGCTTGTGTTGTGGCGGATCCTAGTGCCCGACAGGCTGCTCACCGTGACCTTCTCCTTGTTCAGCCTGGTGAGCGGGACGTCAGCGTGCCTGACGATAGAGTCACCTATTACAAGTGTATCAGGTGTGTTGTTTAGCCTTAAGGGCTGTGACTGTTCGGCACACTGGCTTTGAGAGATATGTGTTGCACGTGTTTTGTTTTGGGGTAGCGGTTGCTTGGGTGTCTGCTTTGGAGGTCTCTGCTGCTTAGGCAGATCTTTATTTAGAGCCTCCAAGTATGTTTTTGTGTGATTATGTGTTTGGTTTGCTGTCGTGGTACGTCTATGTGAGACTGGAATTGTAGTGAGTGTGGTTTCCTTCTCCTCCTGACTGGTTATGCCAGTACTGAGTTGAGAGAGCTTAGCCTCTAGTTTGGCTATATGGTTGCATCTCTCACATGTGTTGGAATTTGTTGGGAGGAGGAGAGGGTTGCCTGTGTACACGAGGCAGTTGTAACATTGCCTCAAGATTCCCAGATTCACCAGCTGGACCGGAGAGGAGATTGACAACTGACCTTTGGACATACTAGAATAATATTGGGAATTCCTTTATAATTGAAAACAAGGGCCAATGGGGAGTGAGGGTGTAGTGCTTTTAATTTTTAGTGCTGACTTATATAATTGCTTTAGTGAGCAAGTGCCAGGTAACTTAAGTGCAATGTGTTACAGCTAACTTAAATGCAAAAACGACAAACAGTAACTTACTTTCAAGTGAAACAAGGAAATAAGTACAGTAAGCAATACAGATATCACTAGGGATCTACAGAAGCGCTGAGAAGCCGCGTTTTAGGTGGAATTAGCGTTCCAGGGAAATAACAAGCAAACAAACAACAAGCATACAAACAAAGCTAGATTCAGCAGGCCTGGATCTAGTCTATGCCACAGCAAACAAGGTGCACCAATTCTTGCCTACGCCTCTCATCTGGAGGGGGATGGGATCCCCTGATCAAGGTAATCAAGTCTTCGGCCATTTTGAGCATTTGTTTTTTGGGCACAGAGGCCCGCCCACATGGCTCTTGAGTTTGCTTCTTTGCTTTAGAAGGTGCTTTAGTTTTTGCCTTTGAAGCTGAAGTTGGTTTAATGTAAAGATGTTTAAGTCTGAATACACCCCTCAGAAGCCGGTGCCTGCTCAGCGGCTCCGGACCCATCTGAGGGAATAGTGTCCGAGGCTCCAATACCTTGAGTTTCCAGCGGCATAGCTGACTCAATGTGGGAGTCGGTAGCGGCCAGTGACTAAAGTAGCGGGCGTCAGGGGCTGTGAAAGCGCTTCAGTGAGAACTGGCAACTGGCTTAGGAGAAGCTTAGTCTGTTTTGGACCTCGGTTGTTTATCTCTCCTGTTCTTTGCGTTTTTTGTGAACTCCAGTAGTCGGATGGTTATCCGACAACATTTCTGGATAATTAAACCGGTGTTCAAAATAGTTTAAAGCAAAATCATACTGACGCTTAATAGTGCGTTGGTTAAATCTAGCACAAAACCGACAACCAGAAATGTTGTGATCAGGGCCTAGGCAAGGAATACAGTAATACAGTAAGAATGAAAATCCTTATGAGGTATTTGCTTTCCACAAGAAATACAATTAACTTTTTCTGACATCGGTCTGGAGCAAGAAAAAAGTTTCCCCAACGGGGTACTTAGCTTTATTGAAGACTTTGGGTCTGAAACTCAAACACGAAAATCTCAGGAGTCGGCCGACCAGCACTTGCGAACTGCGTCTGCGTCGGGCACCGCGTGGCAAGAAAGACTGAAGAAAATGGCATCGGGTGCTTCTTTTATACCCCTGACGACCTAACATCAGGGAAGGGGCGACAGCAGCCAACGCAGGACCCAAGACTCTGGAACTCAGGTCGACTGAGGGCAACCTGCCAGCAGGATTACCCAAATGTAATGACTGCAACAGTGAAAGACTAAGAACATCAGAGTTCAGATGGCAAGAAATTCAGGATACATTTTAACTTTGTTTTTTTATCACTAACTTCTAAACTAATAGCTTTTGCAGGTGAGACTCAGTAAATGAGAATGTTGCGGTGTGGTTTATTTTTCTTTCATTAAAAAAAAAATGCATGTGGAAAGTGCCTAGGACTTGCAAATGTCCCTTGCCCAATTATAATTAGTCTAACTCAGAACTAGAACAGCAGCCATGGTTCCAATGAGAAAGCTTTTGAAATGCCTTGCATTATTGACTGACAATCAACTGCGACTTACCCAAAAGAAAGCAAGTTAAAAAAGCATGTGTACGAAAAAAAAATTTGGGCACACCAGAAAAAGAACACAAAGCAGTACGCATATCCCATTAAACATAACAGGACACAAAAGGTACTCACTGGCTTTTGGGTCTGGCTCAAACAAACTCTTCCCTTCTTTATGATGTATGGCAATTACTGGGCTGATCTTTTCCATCTCTGGATCGAAGAAAAATAATACAGGAAGGTGGGTAAGGAAGCAGCCCGATTGTTATTCACAGCAGTATGGGAAAGGGAACCACCAACAAATCATAGGAGCAGAGACATGACTGACGTCTGACAAGCTGACTGGTTTCGGCACTGTTCATGTCTAACATCACGCTGCTGAAACCAATCGGGTTGTCTGAAATCTATATGTAAAGTAAACAGACATTTACTACAAGGCGATCCACAAACAATATTTAAAATGTAGATTAGCAATAAAAAAAGCATAGTAACACTTTTTACAACATTGCAATTATATACACTTGGATATACTGAGGGCAGCAAGCATGCACACTGTCACCTGATACAGCTGTACAGAACATGGTTTTATAAAAAAAACTTTTTTCTAATGGTAACGCTATATACATTTTAGATATATATATATATCTATATATATATATATATATATATATATATATATCTATGTGTGTATATATACTCCAATACTGGAATTGCAAATGAAAGTTTGATACGCCATGCGGGGAACTTTGAGATCCCTTAAATTGGATATTACATGTGAAAGAATCTGTTGCTTACAGAAATCAATGCACGGAAACCTAATAATGAACCTCTGGACAGGAATGAGACCCATATGCTACGTGAAGTTACACGGACATTTGAAGATATGCACCAACTTAAAAGGCTGCAACTTCAACGCTTGCATTTAGAGGCCTGTTGCACCCTCAGGACTATCCCTCGAGGGCTCAGAGTACTAACTATGCCTACGTATGGTGAGCTGCATCCTGATCTGCCAGCCAGGAGGCAGCAGATAAACTTAGAAACTAGTTTTGCATATATGTGACTTTTAAATGAATATTTTATGCCTACTGAAGAGCAATTAATAAGGGAGAGAGAAAAACTATAGCACTGTTCAAGGGTTATTGGGCATGGATGGGGCTGAGTGGGATTTCCACCATCAGGTGACTCATACGTCGGCTCCTATACAAAAGCTTCAGCTTGGCTGTTGCAGCTGCTTGGGACGTCACAAGTAGGGCCATAAACCAGGGACCTTAAGTGTGATGTCTGCACGCACAATCCTCAGAACTTGAAGCTAAGCAAGCAAAGTAGATGGCCCAACAGGATAGGCTGCCAAAGGTGAGATGTACAAGGCCCTGGGTCTCTTCTGTAATGGAGAGAGGAATCAGGGAGCAGTTAGACTGGTAGAGTCTGAGGGGGGAATGGTGGGTGAGAAGGAATACTGCAACATGGAAGAGAAGGACATCTATGGTTATGGTAAGATTTTACACAACTATTCTATGTCCTTCTATTCCTATGTTGCAGTATTCTTGGTGTGGGATAGACCACAGCTTAGTTTGATGAAAGGGTGGCAGATGCAGAAGATGATTCCACAAAGCCTTGTAGGATTGCACTGGCAAATCCTGCACATGCTTTGGAGATTTGGTCCAATTTGTAATGTTTGGTGAAAGTGTGGATAGTGGACCATGTAGCTGCTTCCATAATGGAAGCTGTGTCCATGACTTTTTGGAAGGCCTTGGAAGTGGCCAGTGCTCTTGTGGAGTGTGCCATAACCCCAATTGGAGGTTTGTTTTCCGTGGTGTGAGCAGCAGAAACAGAGTGCCTTTCTAATCCAGGATGCACTGGTCTGTTTGGTGACTGCCTTGCACAATGCCCTGGGGTGGAAAGATGCAAAGAGTTGTTTGGATTTCCTAATGTCTTTAGTCTTGTCCAGGTAAAATCTCAGTTGCCTGTGGACATCTAGGGAGTGTAGTATAGTACAGTTTTGTACCTACCATAAATGTAGATGTCCGATAGATATGCAACTGCAGTCATAACATATGGGTTGTCCTGCCTCAGGCAGCTCTCGGTCGGCCGGATTCCAAAGTCTGGGTCCGGCGTCGGCTGGTGTCGCCTCCTCTCCGACATCAGAACGGCTGGAGTATAAAGGCATCGTCCGACGCCATCTTCTTAAGTGTTTCTTGCCCCAGATGCCAGGTGCCCTCCTAGGAAGGCTAAATTTGGTGAATGGATAAAGAATTCCAGACATGCACAACAGTAATAAACAGATACACCATAGAGATACCCCCAGCTAATAGGAATAGGGGTAGTGGACCCATAAAGAAGGTTGCAGAGGGGTAGGAGGGTGGGAGAATCCGACTGCAGTTGCATATCTATCGGACATCTACATTTATGGTAGGTACAAAACTGTACTATGTCCTTCAAGAATGCAACTGCAGTCATAACATATGGGTTGAATACCATAGCCAAGCTGGGGGTGGTTGGAACTAACAAAGTGATGGTGTAGCTAAAATGCCCTGCAGGACTGTCGAAGCAAAGCCTGCTCAGGATCTGGAGTATAAAAGCAGGTTGTAGTGCTTGGTAAATGTATGCACGGAGCTCCATGTAGCAGCCTCTAGAATGTCCTTTGTAGCCACTCCTCTTAGGAAAGCTGTGGATGTGGCTATAGCTCTGGTGGAGTGTGGCCTAATATTGGCTGGCACACCTCTTCCATGAAAGGAATAGCAGAATCTGATGCAGTGTCCAATCCATTTGGAAATTGTTTGTTTGGAGATTGCTTTTCCTTGTACTCCAGCAGCATAGGCTACAAGCAGTTGGTCAGACTTTCTGGTGGCCTTAGTTATGTCCAAGTAGTAGCGTAGTTGCCTGTGTATGCCCAAAGTATGCAGCAGTGCTTCCTCCCTGTTTTGAGGATTGGGGAAGAAAGTAGGCAGGTGAATGGCTTGATTTAGAGACACCCTGGAAATTACTTTTGGCATGAATGAAGGATTGGTTCTTAGAGAGACTCTGTCCTGATGAAAAATGAGAAAAGGAGGTACTGCCATGAGTGCTTGTATCTCCGAGACTCTTCTTGCTGATGTGATTGCCAATAGGAAAACCGTTTTCCATGGGAGAAATTGCATTTCTGAAGTTGCTGCTGGTTCAAAGGGAGGAAGAGTTAATTTTTCCAAGACGAAGTTGAGGTCCCATGCAGGTACTGGCGGTTTCCTGGGAGGTTTGATATTCTTTATCCCCCTTAGGAACTGTCTTAGCAAAGGATGTGAAAACACAGGTGGATCACAACTGTATTTTGCTGAGATTGCTGAGGCATGAATCTTTATGGAAGAATATGAGAGACCAGTATGAAACATTTCTGCCAAGTATTCCAATATCTGAGGTATACTCAATACTGTTGTATCCTGACCCCTGTTAGCATTCCAGATGATGAATCTCTTCCACTTGGCTGAATAGGTTTTTCTGGTGGAAGGTCTGCATGCTTCCAGTAAGATCTCTTGAACTTTTTTGGAAAGAGATATCGGAAGGAGTTATGGTAACCTCCAGGCTGTCAGATGCAATGTTTTCAGGTTTTGATGAACCGTCCTGTAATTGTGTTGTTAGAAGCAGAGGCCATAGGGGCAGAGGCCACGGTTTGGTCCGAGTTATGCTCAACAGCAATGGGTACCAGTGCTGCCTTGGCCAGTCTGGAGCTATCAAAATGCCTGTTGGTTGTTCTGCTTTGACCTTCAGTATCACCTTGGTCAGCAGTGGTAGAGGAGGGAATGCATAAATTGTTAGGGACTTCCAGCTGAAGGAGAGAGCATCCGTTTTCCAGGCTAGAGGATGGTGGGTCCTTGTACAGAACTTTTCTAGGTGATGATTCATGTAAGAAGCAAAGAGATCTATGTCCGGTCTTCCCCATGTCCTTGTTATTTGTGAGAAAATGTGAGGATGCAGCATCCATTTGTGTGGATCCAAGAAATTTCTGCTCAGCTTGTCCGCCAGTACATTGTCCTTGCCTGGCACAAACTGGGATTGCAGATGTATCTTCAGACTTAGGGATTTTTCCCAGAGAATCATTGTTAGTCTGCAGAGGGGATAAGAATGAGTGCCTCCCTGCTTGTTTATATACCACATAACAGTAGTGTTGTCTGTCATTAGCAAATGTCCTTGTTGAAGTGATTTTTCGAAAGTCTCGATTGCATGTATCACTGCCAACATCTCTTTTTGGTTTATGTGCAGATGCCTTTCCCTTGGTATCCACTGACCTTGAATGCATCTGCCCTCCATGTGCGCCCCCCATCCATGGTCTGAGACGTCTGTTGTAATCATTTGACCTGCTTGAGGTTTGTTGAAAATCATGCCTTTGTTTAACTGACTTGCTTGAGCCCACCACAAAAATTCTCTTTGCAGACATGGAATGAGTGGGATTACGTCCTCTAGGCTTTGGCTGTGTTGGGACCATAAGCTTTTTAAGTACCATTGCAGCTTTCTCATATGAAGTCTTGCCAAAGGTATCAGAAGAATGCAAGATGCCATGAACCCCAGGGCCTGCAGGATTTTCCTTGCAGTCAGCTGGGAGAGCTTTGCTAGGCCTTTGAAGTACTCTGGTAACTGCTGTTGCTTTTCCTCTGAGATAAGCCATCTGTGTGTTTGTGTCCAGTTTGGCTCCTAGGAAAATAATCTGTTGGGATGGCAGAAGTCTTGATTTCTGAATGTTGACTGTGTATCCCAAGGCCTGTATTAACTGAATGACATAGTCCAAGTTTGCTATCAAGGTTTGCTTGTTGTCTGCTTGTATGAGGCAGTCGTCCAGGCAGGGGTATATTTGAATCCCCTGGAGTCTGCAGTGTGCCACTACTGATGCCAGGCATTTCGTGAACACTCTGGGCGCAGTAGATAAGCCAAACGGCAATGTTGAGAATTGATAATGCTCTGTCCCTGCAAGAAATCTGAGGTATCTTCTGCAGCTTTGTCTGATTGGGACATGCAGGTATGCCTCCTTGAGGTCCAGAGTGACCAGCCAAGACCCCTTGCCCAGCATGGGAAGGAGTTGCTGCAACGTCAGCATTTTGAATTTTGGCACAATGAGATAAGTATTTAGAGTAGACCAGTCCAGTATAGGTCTCCATTTGTTTTCCTTTCTTGGAACAAGGAACAGTCTTGAATAAAATCCCTGGCCTTGTTCCTGTGAAGGGACCTTTTCTATTGCTTTTATATTTAACAGCTTTGAAACTTGAATGAGTGCCTCTGCCCTTTGATGAAGTGGCAGGTTTGGCATGCCTTGTCTTATTGGTAAAGTATGGAAGTGGAATCTGTAACCTTTGTCTATTAAATCCAGAATCCAATTGTCCTTGGTTAAGATATGCCAGTTTTTTGAGAATAAGGATAATTTTACGCCCAAAGGTGCTTCTCTGAGTCTTTGTAGACGGTATGAAAGTCAAGTCATTGTGGTTGTCCTTGTGGTGCAGCTGGACTGCCTGCGCCACTTCTTTGATTTGGTGGTTGCCATTGGCGGCCCCTGTAGGAGCCTCGGTATTGCCCTCTACCTCGGGCACGCCTGTTTTTTCCCCTTTGAAACTTGTCAGTGTCTGAAAAGGACCAATTCTTTGAAGGCCAATTCCTGCTGAATCTGGGTGGCTGAACCTGGAGGAAATCTTTGACTGTCTGTACCGATTTAGCTTTTTCCTCAATGGACTTCAACACATCTTGTGCATTAGCACCAAAAAGCTTCTGTTTTTCCAGAGGTGCATCAAGTAACTTTACTTTAACATGGTCTGGCAGTGGCTGTTCTTTTAACCAAGTATGTCTACGTATAACAGCCCCAGTCATAGCTGCCCTACATGAAGCCTCCAATGCATCATAACCACACTGAAGAAAATGATTGCTAACCTGCTGAGTGTTATGTACTAGATCCTGCAATGCCTTTCTATCAATAGGCTCAGGAGAGGCTAGCTTTTTCTGTAAATCATCCAGTAAAAAAATCCTGGTACTGAAACATATGAAAAAGGCAGTTAAGTGACCTCATGGCCAGGGTGGTAGAGGTATAAACTTGTTTACCCCATCTCTCCAGGGACCTAGCTTCCCTATCCGCTGGCAGTGGATTCTTGGCTGTGGAAGTAGCCACTCCCTTGGGGCCCTGTGAAATGGTTTATAGAGCCACAGAATGGGCCTTAAAGAGATGTTTGTGGGTGTCAGGGACCCTATAATATCTGTCTGGCTTGACAGGAGCAGGAGGGAGAGAATCAGGGTTAGCACTGGAGTCGGAGAAAACATCATCCAGGACATCCATAACTGGAGGGATAGCTAAAGGTCTGTGCTGGGGTAGCTTGAGGAAGGTACGTAGCCTTTTCCTGGAATCAGAGAATTCCTGACCCTGCCATTTAAAATGCTCCCTCAGAGTGTAGGACTTCACCGAACGAAAAATCCTCTGGAGGAGAGGCAGAGGGAATTGATTCCTCAGCATCAGAGTCCTCATAGGCCTGGAAGGATTCTTCTTGGGTATCTGAAGGCTCAGAATCCCCAGAGGCTTCATCTGAAGAGAGGTTGTCGGCCTGCTCAGTTCTGGGCCTTTTCTCTGCAGGCGACTGAGAACCTCTGTCTGGATGAGGCTGAGACCCCCTGATAAGAGAAATAAGATCTGCAGCAAGAGACATGATCTGTTTATCAGAAGAAGGGGCCTGGGCAGTAGGTTTAGGATGGGCCTTGGCCTGGCTGGCGGCCTTAGCACGTGCAAAGGCCTTGATGGAAATGGATACAGGAGGCCTAGCTGCCCCACATGCAGGAGTAACCTTGTCCATGCAGGAGTAACCTTGTCCACAGGAATGGTGTCGGGTAGATCCAGAACTTCGGTTTCTGGAAGAAAGTCAACAACCGGCACCGGTGTAGACTCCGAGACCGAAGGACGAGTTAACGCTGTGTTGTCGGCCTGGAGCGGTTGAATTACCGCTTCCGAAGGGACCGAAGCACTCGCGGAGGGTTTAGGAGGAGTATCGGTGGAGGACGCGGGCTGAGGATCTCAGTCCCGGTCCTTTCGTTTTTTTGAAGATTGAGTAGTCGGTTGTTCCGACGGCATGATATAAGCGAAAGATTCGCCGAAAGTCTTCGGCAAATTCTGCCCGGCGCCTGAGAGTGCGCTTATTAAAGCAAGCACAGGCAGCACAGGCCGAGACATCGTGGTCTGGGCCCAGGCAAGGTAGGCAATAAGAATGGAAGTCCTTATGAGGTATTTGTTTACCACAAGATAAACAATTATTAACTTTCTCAATTTGTTCTGACATCGGCTGAGGCAAGAAAAAATGTTCCCCAACGGGGTACTTAGCTTTTAGATGACTTCAGTACTGAAAACATAGGAGCTGACCGACTGGCACTTGCGAACTGCTTCTGCTTCGGGCACCGCGCGGCAAGAAAGACTGAAGAAGATGGCGTCGGCCGATGCCTTTATACTCCAGCTGTTCTGACGTCGGAGAGGAGGCGACACCAGCCGACGCCGGACCCAGACTTTGGAATCCGGCCGACCGAGGGCTGCCTGAGGCAGGACAACCCATATGTTATGACTGCAGTTGCATTCTTGAAGGACATCTTCTCTTCTTGGTTAGTGGGAAGAGGGGAAAAATTGGGTAGGTGAATGGATTGATTTAGAGATAAGTCACTGACCATCTTAGCATGAAGGAGGGGGTTAGTTCTCAGTGTGGCCCTGTCCCTATGAAAAATGGTGTAAGGTGAGCATGCCATTAAGGCTTGTAGCTTGGATACCCTTCTGGCAGAGGTAACGGCCAATAACAGTACTGTTCTCCAAGTACAAAACTGTAGAGAGGCTGTATTCGCCTGTTTGAAGGGGAGCTAGGTGAGTTTTTCCAGGATGAAGTTCAGGTCCCATGGAGGAGGGATAGGCTTCTTAGGTGGTCTGATGTGTAAGGCCCCTTTAAGAAAAAGTTTCACATGTAGCCTGACTAACAAGGGAGGCTCTAGAGGTAAGCAGGCTGATAATGCGGAGAGGTGCACTTTCGCTGATGAATAGGAAAGCTCACCTTTTATAAGTTGACACACATGACAGAACTAGGGGGGGGTGTCAGTCTCGTAAGGGTCCTTTTTCCTGTCCAGACACCACTGAGTAAATCTTTCCCATTTAGCAAGGTATGGCTTTCTAGTAATGGGTTTCCTGGCCACCCTCAGGACTGACAGCACGTCCTTTGAATAGTGGTGTCTGAATGGGGTTAGTAATTTATCACCCAGAGAGTCAGGAATCGCATTTGCAACTGTGGGTGTGGGAGAGTTCCTTTGTCTTGTGTCAGAAGATCCACCTTGTGGGGTAACTTGCAGTGACTGCCCTTGGCTAAATTGTATAGAAGGGGGAACCAGTGCTGCCTTAGCCAGTAGGGAGTCACTAGCAAGAATTTTGGTTTGTCTTTCCTGATTTTCAGAAGGACTTTCTGAATCAGCGGGAAGGCGTACAGGAACTTCCCCTCCCAGGTGAAACTGAAGGCATCTACTCTCCAGGCTTGGGGGGAGTAAGTCTTTGTAAAGAAGGTCTGCAGCTGCCTGTTCTGGGGGGGGGGGGGGGAGGCAAACAGGTCTACTTCTGGAGTGCCCCAAAGGTGGAATATGTCTAGGAAGACCGTCCTGCCCAGCATCCATTCGTGTTGTAGAGAGAATGTTCTTTTTGCTTATTGCCCTGTGAACAGATGTAGCTGGCTTGCAGGGATAGGTTGTGCTGGGATGCTAGGTCCCAAATTAGTAGGGCTAGCCTGCACAATTGATATGCCTTGGTACCTCCCTGTTTGTTGATGTACCACATGACAATGGTATTGTCCGTCACTATCAGAAGAGGACCTGGTAGCAGTAGGGGTACGAAAGTCTGTAGAGCTAAAAGAACTGCTGTCATATCCTTTACATTGAGGTGTTTGGTTTTCATGGGAGGTTGCCACTGGGCTTGGACTCTAAGAGTGCAAGGTGGCTCCCCAACCTGAGTCTAAGGCATCTGTATGCAATATTTGTGTGGGTTGAAAGGGCTGCAGTGGAAGCCTCAGGTTTAGTTGTACTTGTTGGATCCACCAAATGATTTCCTTCTTTAAACAGAGAAGGGGGATAACTTGTTCCAAGTGACGCTGGTGTTGTGACCAGACATTTTTTAGGTACCATTGCAGTTTTCGCATATGCATTCTGGCCAATGGTAGCATGGGAATGGTTGCTGCCATCAATCCCAGGAGTCGAAGGAATTGCCTTGCAGTGAATGTCTGGAAGAGCAAGACTTCCTGGAAGTGGGAAGTTAGAGACAGAACCTTGTCCTGTTGGAGAAAGGCTTATTTGTTTTCTATTGATTCTGCAACCTAGGAATATCTTGCCCGTGTCTGGGTTCAGGGAGGACTTCTTGAGGTTTGGGGTGAACCCTAGACTTTGTAGAAGGGACACAGTGAAGTGTAGAAGTCTTAACGTGTTCCCTCCAGTACAACCCTTTTGAATGTGTACCTTTAACTCCTAGTGGGTGTTGCCTGAGCCTTTAAAAATTAAGTTATCACCTTACAATTCTAACAAATACTCATTGACAGAGGTCAGATATCAATACAATTGTTTGCCATCATGTATGCTTCAAGAGAAAATATTCTGATACCTTGTATGTAGCATGATTTTGGAATTATTAATGTAATATGAACAAGTAATATTTGATGCCTTGAGGAGCAGTAGGAAGTAACTGCATATGCATCTGGAAGCGTCACTCAGATGTAATGAGTTGAGGGAATCTTTGGACTGTGCTAGGATAAGGATGTCGTCCAGATATGGGTAAATCTGGTTTCCTTGGATCCTGCAGAAGACAGTGGCTGGAGCTAGGCACTTTGTAAACGCTCTTGGGGCAGTGGATAAATCAAAGGGCAAGGCCGTAAACTGGAAGTGTGAGAATGGGCCAGAGAAACACAGGAAATGTCTGAGGCCCTGATGGGAATGTGCAGGTAAGCATCTTTAAGGTCCAAGGTGACCATGAAAGCATTTGAAGGTATGAGGGGTAAGAGAGTGGGAAGTGAAAGCATTTTTTAGGAGGGTACCTGCAGGTAAAGGTTTATAAAGGAGATCCAAAATGGGTCTCCAGGGACCGTTCTTTTGAGGGACCAGGAACAGACGGGAGTAGAATCCCTTTCTTTCTTGCCCTGTGGGAACAGGCTCTATTGTGCCTTGTTGTTGCAGGTGTGACAGAATTTGTGGAAGGAGATAGCATTGGTTTTTGGGGGGATATGGAATGCCCTTCCAAGGGGGAATTTGTTTCCAGGATAGACAGAACCATTTTTGAATAATGGTTAATACTCATTGGTCTGTGGTGATTTTTTGCCAGAAGGGGAGACATTGGGGGTAAGGCGAGCTGAGAGGGGCAGATGGGCAAGGCAGTCACGCATTATTAGGACCTCCCCTGTCCTGAAAGGGTTGTCTAGGCTGAGAAGGTGGGCCAGGATGAGGAATGTCTTCTAGTTCCACTTCTGGGTCTGGAGGAGGAGGCAGCAGAATGTCGGTTACGCCTAACAAAGGTAGTCTTAACCGGGTAGTTCCTATAAAATTTGGGTATAGGGGATACCAGGAGTTGTTTAATATCCTGTAATTCTTTGCTTTTTTCTTGCAGATTCTTAAATAGCTCTGCAGATTGCTTTCCAAAGAGGAAGTTGTGATCTGGGGTGGGGGTGGGGGGGCATCCAAGATTTTGGACTTGACGTCCTCTGGCAGACTCTGTAGTCTAAACCAGGAATATCTCCTAAGGACAGATGCTGATGCTGCAGAGCGAGCAGAAGCTTCTGCAGCATCTTATGGAGCGTCTAGCCACTTGTAGTGCTAAGGACAATTTAGAGGAGATATCAGTTTTGATGCGACTCAGGAATTGAAGCTAGCATAGAGGCGGCTTGGGATACTAAGTCCAAAGTTGGTCATGTGTGTTTGATAGTTAATGGCTCTGAAGGCCAAAGTGGAAGAAGTGTACACACCTTATTGCCTATCCTATCCATGGATTTGCTATCTTTATCTGTGGGCATTAGGGAGGCAGAAGGTAACAACCTAGACTGTTTATCAGGAGCAGTGGCAATCACTGCTGGGTCTGCTAAGGGTGGCTTTATGAGGAATTTCTGCTCCTCTGGCACCTTGTAGAAGCAGTCTAGGTGCTTAGGTGCAGGAGGCTGTGGGTCAGGTGTTCTAGAAGCTGCAGTAAAGGCATCCAAGTATGCAGGAAGAACAGGGGTACCAGCTGTAGGGGAGGGGGACTCCACTTGCAGCATTTCAAAGTATCTTTTTTGGGTTTCTGTCATTTGGGAAGTATCCCATTTGAAATAGTCTTTCATTTTGGTGATGGTTTCACCAAATGTAATGTCTTAGATGGAGAAAGCCCTTCCACAGAATCCTCATCAGGAGAATAATATTCCTTGGGAGAAGCAATCTGGGATGCATAAGAGATGGATTTATCTAAGGAAGAGTAGGCAGATTCATGCTCTTTTTCCTCAAGGAGGGGGAGGCCTAGGGCTTAGCAGAGGCAACGTAGTGGTGGGTGAAACAGAAGGCCTAAGGGTCATAAATGCCTGCATAAGAGAAGAGGTGAAGGCCTCCCAGTCTGGAGGGCCTTCAGAAGCAGGCATAATGTGTTTTGTTTTCTGCTTCTTTTTAGTTGGAGTCTGTCTAGAGCTGGGTTTTGCAGAGGCTGTATCTGAGGTCTGGATCCCGGTCGAAGGAACCACCAAATCTGGTTCCCCCTCGACACAGACAGGCATCAATGCCTGAGAAAGCTCCGTGGACGTGTCAGTCATCGGCTGTGCAGCGGCCTCCGCGAGGGAGATCGATGGAGTCGATGGATCCGCCGAGCGCTCTACTCCTACAGCGGTAGTTGGCAGGGCGTCCGGGTGTGAAGCAGCAGGCGATGAAGGCCTAGGCATCTTGGCCTTCTTACGTGGAGGTTCTTGGGTGGCCTCCAAAGCAGGATCCATCCTGAGAGCCAGCCGTTTAAGACGTTGGTTTTTTAAGCGAAGGGTTTAAAGCTGCCAGATGACTGGGTAAGGTCTTAGGCACAAAAGATTTACAAATAGGGCAGGCGTGATGGTCGTGTTCCCGGCCTAAGCAGAAAACGCATTTGTCATGGGTGTCCTTATGGGGAATGTGGCGCCCGCGTTGGCACTTTCCCTTTTTCCTTGACATCAGCTGAAAGCTACAACAACCAAGCCTAAGCAATGTGAAAGACCTGTAAAAAAAATTAGAAATGCAAAAACCCAACAGGTTACTTATCTATAGTCGATCCGACGCCTGGAGAGCGATCGTATGATAAGAAGTCATCTCCAGCTGAAAAGTTCTGAGGATTGTGCGTGCAGACATCACACTTAAAAGTCCCCAGTTTATGCCCTACGTGTGACGTCCCATGCAGCTGCAACAACCAAGCTAAAGCTTTTGTATAGGAGTCGGCATAAGAGGTGCCTGAAGGCAGGAAATCCCACACCAAGAATATTTCAACATAGGAATAGAAGGACATCGTCAGGTTATATGAATGTAAACTTATGCAATAGAAGAAAAACAAAATTCAGCGCGACTCCCTTGATTTTGAAAGGGGACATGTTTTAACTTGGTCAAGAAGGTCAGACACTCGGCCCACTGTGCCTGGAGACCAGCATAGTGCAACACAGACTGCTGCCCCTAATGAACTGACCAACCAGATGGAAGGAATTAATTTACGTCCAATATCTGCTACTCCATTGGCCAACTCAGTGTTGTCCCCTACCAACCACAACAATGTTTCCATATACGAGACTCCTATGGCAGAAGGTTCTCAGCTACAGAATCCTCCAATAATGACAGGCGATGCACCCTGGCGGAACTTGATGACTTCTAATGTGAACACTAAATAAGTGGTGAAACCGAAGATATCAGCTATGACTGTTCATTCGTTTTTTTTCGCTTCTATTGCCCATTAGGGCAAAGCGCAAACAGTCCACAGGCTTACGGAACAATCGAGGGAGAATGAAACGGAAGCCAGAAAGTCGAGGAACCAGCAACACGATAAAGAAGATGTGGGCAACAGTAGAGAGAACTTAGTATGGAATATATCATGCAGGTACCTTACTTCTTTTGAGCATAATATACTTAATAAATGACTGTCTTTTATCCCTGCAATATCAGCGAGTCAGTTGACACTGACTTTAAATCAACACTTTGGAATATTCAGGTGAAACTGACGTTTAATGGCCAACAAAAGGCTTATAATACCGAAGGAGCTATGAGAGATACTGTTTTTAGAAAAACAAGCATGTTTAATCTGCAATTTAATTCTACACTAGACATTTTATAAGGTGTGCGAATCTGAGTTCTATGAGTACTTTGACCAAACTATGCATCAACATTATGGGAGGAGATTTGAAAATCTCATTGTTGGAGAAGTCAGCTCTAAGAACACTTAAGAATGATGCTACTTATAGTTATAAGGCCTGCGCATCCGAGCTCCAAGCTCCTCCCCCTACCCATAATCCCCTGCCAACCCTGACTGACCTCAGATCAAGTTTGCCCAACAGCAGAAACTGCTATAAGATTATTATTCTCAAGATAAAGTGAGTAAAACCCATGGACCTGAGTATGAAGACATTCGCAAGTGAGGGGGCAGGAGGGAGGGACGGTTGCTGACAAATGAAGTTTACCTATTTAGATGGAACGTTATGGTGAGTACATAACTTCTTAATCTGAAGTAGTTAACTTAATTTGTGCAGCAACCTATGGGACAAGAGTCCCCAGCTACCTGAATCTTGGGCGGTCTTCATGGAAGGATGTTCCGGAGCACTGCAGAGCCAAAGGATGCTCTCCCTCTGGAGATGATGTCCAATTTATAGTGATTGATAAAGGTATGAGATGAGGCCCAAGTGGCTGCCGAGCAAATATCATCCAAAGAACTCTATCTCTAAAAGCCGCAGAGGTAGACAGATTGAGTAGAGTGGGCATGGACTTCCTGAGGTGCGGGCCTACCCGAACTTTCACATGCTAAAAGGATACACTGTGAAAGCCATCTAGACAGTGTGACTTTAGACACAGATTTACCCAAGTTAAAATTGGCAAAGGAGATGAACAACTGGTCGGATTTCCTATGACCAGATGTCCTGTGGATGTAGAAGTGAAGTTGTCTATGCATATTCAATGAGTGTAATTTGTATTCCCCTTTGTTATGGTAATTAGGAAAAAATACCGGCAGGTTGATAGACTGGTTAATATTTGACTCGGAGGCAACCTTGGGAAGAAAAGAGGGATTGGTCCTGAGGTAAACTCTATCCTTGTGAAAGGTCAAGTATGGGGGTTTTACATAGAGGGCATGTAGTTCAGAGACCTTTCGAGCCGAGGTGATAGCGACAAGAAAGGCCGTTTTCCATGACAAGAATTTAAGATCTATTGAAGCTGCAGGCTAAAACGGGGGAGCTGTCAAGGCCTGCAGCACCAGCGTTATATCCCAAGGAGGGACTATATCCTTCACTGGAGGTCTGAGCAGAAAGGTGCCCTTCAAAAAGGTATTACACAATTTCGTGGTGATCAAAGGGCCCAGTTAATTTCCCACGTGATAATGAGAGATAGCTGCTAGTTAAACCTTGACTGTGGAGGAGCTAGCCCCCTGATGAAACAGTCCTGACAGAAAGTCTAATACAGCGGGCAAAGGAGCTGTAAAAGGATCCAAATTTTTGTGTGCCGCCCAAATGGAGAAACGTTTCCATTTGCTGCTATAGATCTTTCTAGTAGAAGGCTTGTGCGCTGCTACTAGAATAGTTTTAACTGGGGAAGAGATACCGGGAGTCCTAGCTACGCGTGGAACTGGAGCAGCCAAGCTGTGAGCTTGAGGTTGTCCAGGTTCGGGACTGGGAGATCTAGGGGGTGGGATATTAGATCCGGACGGGGATCCAGAATCCAAGGAGGATTCACCAGATGAGACCAAAGGTAAGAGAACCAGGTTTGACGAGGCCAAAACGGGGCAATGAGGATAATCCTGCTCCCCAACCGACTGACTTTCTGAAGAAACTTCAGCATCAGAGGAAGAGGAGGGTAAGCAAAAAGGGGACCGGGAGGCCAAGCATGCACCAGAGCGTCTCTCGGGGGTTCCCCGGAGGGGGAAATGAGAGCAAAGTAGTCATAACATTTTGTGTTTGAGGAAGAGGCAAAGAGATCGCAATAGGGTTGACCCCATTTGGCGAAAATCAGATTCGCTATCTCGGGATTCAGAGACCACTCGTATGGTAACAGGATGGTGCGACTTAAGTTTGTCCGCTAGGATGTTGGACAGTCCCGGAATTTGCGTTGCTATGAGAAAGTGGTTGGTGGAGATTGCCCATTCCCACACCTTCATGGCCTCTCGACAGAGTGGGTAAGACCTGGTTCCCCCCTGTTTGTTGATGTACCAGACAACAGACATATTGCCCATCTGAATTGCAATCGTTCCTACAGGAAGAAGGTCCTAAGTGCTTGCAACGCTAACAGCACTGCCCTCATCTCTAGGACGCTGATATGCAGTGAGGTATCCATGAAGAACAATGCCCCCCCACCAGAGGCGGGAGGCGTCCGTGGTCACTGTGGCTAGTGGAGGGGTCATAGAAAAGGGGCGTCCTTGCCGGAGGCCCGGAGATTGGAGCCACCATAGGAGGGCCCTCTTGCAGGCCCTGCTGAGGGGAACGGGATGGCTCAGAGGATAGTGAAGAAAGGACCAGTGGACCTGAAGAGTCCATTGTAAGACCCTCATGTTCAAACGTGCCATTGGCAATAGGCTGATTGCTGCCGCCATCGAGCCAAGAGCCCTCAGGACCAATTCCGCCGGGGGAGTTGGAGATTGCAGAATGGCCTGCACGTGTAGCCTCAGGGTTAGTAGCCGGTCTGTTTTCAAGAAAGCTAGGAGTTTGTTTGTGTCTAATATGGCCCCTATGAAGTCTATGGTTTGAGTTGGAATACGAGACTACTTCTCTATGTTGATAGTGATCCCCAGCCGGGGAGCTAGACGAAGAAAGTAGTTTCTGGCTGCACAGAGTAGATGCCTTGTCGGGGCGGTCAGGAGCCAGTCGTCCAGGTACAGGAAGACCTGAATTCCCTGGAGCTTCAGGTGGGTCGCTATCACTGCTAACACTTTGGTGAACACCCTGAGGGCTGTGGTGAGACCAAAGGGGAGGACCCTGAATTGGAAATGACTGGCTCCCAGCCGGAAGCGGAGGAACCTCCTGGATCACCTGTCCATCAGAATGTGGTAGTATGCATCCTTGAGGTCTACACAGCACATCCAATCGATCTCCTGCAAAAGGGGGAGAATGGACTGAAGAGTGACCATGCGGAACTTCTCTTTGGTTACTGACAGATTCAGGGAAGAGAGGTAGAGGATTGGTCTTAAGTCCCCCATCTTTTTTGGCACCAATAATAACCTGGAGTAAAACCCGGACCTGCACTGGTCTGGGGGGGATGTGTTGGATGGCTCTTTTTATTAGCAACTGTTGGATTTCCGTTGCTGCGGCCTCCCTCTGATCGGGTGGGACATCGGGGAGGTATCTGGGACTGCGTGGGTAACGAGAAAAAAGGATCTGATATCCTCTGGATATGATGTGAAGCACCCAGCAGTCTGTCGTGATGGACTCCAAGCTGCTGGGTGCTTCGAGAAACGCCCCACGACTGCCTCCAGAGTGGAGCAGTCGGGCAACCCCTCAGGGGTGTTGCGTGGGTTGATCCAAGAAGGGTTCTCTGGATCCAAAGTTCCACGGGCCCCCTCTGCCTCTAGGGCGGCGTCCACCCTGCCCTCCTCTGCCGCGGAAGGGCTGGGAGTCCTGAGCGGGACGGGACTGTTGCAACTTCCGGAACCACATCATCTTTTATCCCTTTTGGCTCTTCGAGAAGGACCTCTGGGGAGCAGAGAAGCGGACTCAGATGGCAGGCGTCTTCCCGTCCTTTTCGCTCTGGACCAAGGTATCTCGCACGGTTTTGCTGAAGAGGGCAGAACCATCAAAAGAGGCATTAGCGAAAGACGCCTTAAAGGGTTCCGCGAAATCACAGTGCCGGAGCCAGGCCTGACGTCTCATGACGAGGCCCGCTCCTCTAGCGGCTCCTTCCGTGGCATGAGACAGTAGCCGCATAGAGGTGTTAGATATGGAACGTAGAGTGGCCATCCGGGTGGAGTGCAATTGTTTGTCCTCCACCGACATGGACTCGGGGGGCGACGCAGCGTATTCATTGATAAGGTCCCGCTGCAGTCGGAGCACATGTGCCATGTAGTTCAGCGACCTCACAGAGAAGGTAGCCGAACTAAACACCCGCTTACCTAGGCGGTCCATCGACAGAGACTCCTTGCTCGGGGGGGGGGTTAACCGAGGGACTCTCCTGAGCAAGTTCCCTCTTGGTGGCCGCTGCCACCAACATGGCATCTACAGGGGGACCCTTGCGCCAGTGGGACTTGTCAGAGGGTGGGCTAAGAATCTTGTCCGGGCGCTTGGGGACTGGCTCCACAGTGTCCGGCTCCTTCCACGCCCTGGTAGTAATCAAGTCTACCAGGGGGTCAGCCGTAGGGGACACCCAAGAGGTAGACGGGCCTGCTTCAAACGCCTCCAGGAACACGGATTCGTCCGAGGTAGGAGACCACCCCCCCTTACTCTAAGCATCTCCATGATGTCACCAAATGAGACATCTTCGGGGGGGGGGGTGATCTTGGGGAGCCTTCCCCTTCCTCCAAATCCGTGTCCTCAGTCAAGGACTCGGGGGAGTCCAGGTGCCTCCTCTTGCACCTTCGCTTGTGAGGAACCTCCTCGGGGGGGGGGGGGGGGCAGTCCGAGGAGGTCTCACCAGCAACGTCTTGTTCCAATGGCACTACCTGGGATGTCAAAGCATGCTGTCCCTGGGGCCAGGTGATGGAAGTCGGACCCAACAGAGGAGGAGTGCAGGGTGGAGCCATGGCAAGGGCCGGGGGCCTGGAATCCCTCAGCAGAGCCCTCTCCACCACGTCGAATGCAGAGGGAGAGCTGCTCTCTCTGGGATCCGAAAGCAGACCCTCGCTCGGATCCGACAGATGAATCGGATCCAATGGACCAGCATGCTCCGACCTGGACGGAGCCGAAGACATACCGATAATGCTGGATCCGAAGCTCAGCCCTTGGCTCCGAGAGCTCGGATCCGAAGAAAATGGACCTGACAGACTCAAGGGTAGTGTCGGCGCCGAGACACCCCCGGCTCCAAGGCTGCCCGGCTCCGAAGACTCCGAACTCGGGAAACGGGACGGAGAAGGAGCTATCGGGGCAAAGAAGGGGGTCGAGCTCCTCCCCCCGGAGGGGGGAGGGGAGGAGGCAGGAGCACTCCCATCTGCAGTTGGGCCTGAAGGAATCTTCTCATCATCCGGTCCAAATCTGCATCAGTGAGACTTCGGGTAGGTCTCGACGAGGCCACCGAGGTGGGGTGGGAGTGTCGCCTCGATGACCTCGACGGAGATCGGGTCTCCTCCTCCTCAGAACCCGGTGAAAAGCACGGGGACCGGATCCGAGAAGGAGGAGACCCAGAAGTCCTGGAGGGAGAAGATTGCTTAGCCGGGGGGGGGGCCAAAGCGGAGGCCTCGGCCCGCCGCTTGTGGTGCTTCTCCTTCCTCCTTTCTTTCCTAGCCTCCCTCTCCTCCGGGCCTAAGGTGGGAGGTTGAGTCCCGGCCGGGGGGAGGGGAAGCAGGAGTGGCAGCCGCTGCAGCGGGAGCCACAGGAGGACCGGAGGTAGAAGCCCCGCCAGAATCAGCTTAGACCTCCGGTCCTTGAGTGCCCTGGGGTTGAACGCTGCACAGATGGTACAACCAGAGGACAGGTGCTCAACCCCAAGGTACAACACACGAGTGTGGCCATCCGCTGGGGACAGCTTTTGGCCACACTCGGTGCACTTAGAAAACACCAACCTTGGGGCCTCAGACATACTAGAAGGTAAAACCACACACACTAGGCCCCAAACACACACACACACACACACACACACACACACACAACCCTGACGGAACCACGAAGGAAGGGGGAGGTTAGATATGGAACAAAATAAATTAAACTAAAAGAGCTCTAAGAGATAAAGGGTCCTGAAAACACACACACACCAAGAGTTAAAGAAAAGGGTCAGAAAAGTTAAAATTTTCTCACAAAGTGGACGAAAAACGACTGGAACTTGGGATCAAGCTGCTGAAGTAAACCGCAGCAAACGAGGTCAGTCACGGTTGGCAGGGGATTATGGGTAGGGGAGGAGCTTGGAGCTCGGATCTAAGGCTATTGAAAACTGCCGGCTCAGATCTGAGGTCGGATCCGATTCCCATAGGTTGCTGCACAAATGAAGTTAACTTCAGACTAAATGTTGCAGGACCTGCATTGATTTATTGACGGGCATGGTGTTGTTGAGAATGGGATTCTGATGGCGACCTATGATGGAACATCATTATTTACAGCGACTCCTAACACGGAAGGTATAATGATGGTTAAAAGTTTTTTGATACGCAATAGCTCTTACTCTGAAATGCATGTAAACTTAATATGTGATTTACTTGATATAAATTTCCATAGTAATGTGCTTTTATTTAATGGTGTGTACTATCAACAAATGTTGGGTGCAGCTACGGGCACACCATGTGCCAACAGCTACGCCAACATGGTGATGGCTGAATGGGAATCTCAAAATATGCTCACACATCCACTAGCATGTAGACATCTATTATTTTAAAGGTGCTTTGTTTATGACCTTTTTATTCTCTGGGCAGGCGAAGGACAATTGCTTGTGTTAATTGACTATATGAACCATAGTAATAACTTTTTAAGGTTCACAGGGAAATATCTGAGTGATGCTATTGAATTTTTAGGTTAGTATTTATGAAGGCCATTTTCACATAGATAGATACACCACGGACTGCTACAGTCAGTCATACCTTCACAGAACGAGTATGCACCCTACTCATGTGTTCAATGGCTTAAAATGTCAAGCAATGTGTTATTCTAGACTAACTGATAGGGATGCTAGACGGAACGAAGAATTTGCTAGAATGAGCAATGACCATCAGTAGAGGGCATCATGAACATGAGATTCACAAGACAGCAGACGTTAAAGCCATGAGACATGATAGAGCTAGACCATATTTTTTAAATCCAAGATGCAAGATGAGATCTATAGAAAACAAGATAAAACTGTTTCATTTACATTTGCCTTTACCAGAGATAATGAAGGGATAAGAGGTATCCTACAAAGGAACTGGAAGATACTTCAGACTGACACTCAGATAGCTCCAGAGAGTTGGAGACAAACCATATGTAGTCTATAAAAACACCAAAAATCTTAAACGTAGGTTATGTTATCCAAAGGCATCATCACATCTTGAGAGTCAATTTATAGGACAAGGGACCACTAGATGTGGCCAAGGCAATTTCTGTGATTACACATATGAGGGGGTCAGGCTTTAAAAACCCTGATATAGGTATGGATTTTAACTTTTACAGTAATGCGAACTGTAATAGTAAGAACCTTATATACTTAGCTCGATGCATGTACTGCAATTCATGCTATGTTGGGAAAACCAATAGACGTCAGTGAGAACATATTAGGGATCATGTTTATTGCTTTAAAAGAGGGCATACATACAGTGCCATACCAAAACATACCTTAGAGTTAGGGAATGTACATCAATTTAAATTTAATGCGCTAGCGTTAGTAACGGAGAGTGATAGATTAGGTGACATTTCTAATGTCACCGAAAATAGGGAATTAAGATGGAGTATCAAACTTAGATCCCACTTAGGCAAGTGGCTTAATGACCATATAGCTATTACTGCCAAACTGAGGGATAGGAAGCTTAGGAAATAATGTATCATTTTTATTAATTATTTTATGTTTTATAATCTAATTTAAATTTAATTCTATTTCTTTAAATATTGTAATGTATTTTGGTTGGTGCATTTGAATGCTATCACTATAAAAGGAAGTGATGTGTGTTTTTTTGTAAGGTCTGATGAAGCAAATTTTATTTGTGAAAGCGCTCACCTTTTATTTTTTATTAAAAGTGTTTGTGATTCTTAGAACGTGTTGCCTGCTTTGTTCTATAGTGCTTTGCCACGTAGACTTACTGACTTAATGGATATATACATATATATATATATATATATATATCTACATACACGCACATATATGCGTGTGTGCGTATGTGTGTGTGTGTGTGTATATATATATATATATATAAAATAAATATATTTTTTGTTTTGTTTCACACATGAACAAATGCAGAATTCAATAACTGCATTTGTGCACATGTAAAGCATTTCCAAGCAGTCCACAGTGTGCTTAAACTCAAGTGCGCTGTGGAGCTGAAGGTGAGGAACCAACAAAGTATTTCCTGACAGTGGCACTAAAGCGCGGACCCAGAATTTACACAAGCAGCTCTATAGGCGGGAAAGAGTTAAGTGGAGAAACCCAATCCAAAATCCAGTGCAGTACTTTGACAGTATTTGTAGCTAAATAAGAATCATATTTCCAAGCTTCTTCTGATTAGTGAGATGCAATTTCTTTTCTGTCAGTGAATGGAAATTAATTTTTTTCTAATTTACCCTAGATACGACCTTTAAAATTTCAAGAAAGAAAAACTAAGGCAAAAAAAAAAAAATACAAGAGCAAAAGTAAAGCATCCCAATCCTTAAATAAAGAAAGCCAATCCAAAATCGAATGTAGTCACAACCAGCAGTAGTTTTCACAGTACTCACACTAAAGTAATTGGAGCTCAATACCTTTATTTCTCTCTTATTCAAAAATTCAACCAGCTCTGTTTTTCAAACTTCAACACAACCCATCATCACAGCTTCTCATTCCAGCCAGTCCCCATCACCACCATCAAAAGGCTTCTGCTTAAATTAAAGGTCACTTCCCTAACTCCTGAGACCTTACCAGTTGTATATACCAAGACTGCAGCTAAGGCAGTTGCAGCCTCAGTGCTAAACTGCTCCATCAATGGATTCTACTGTCCCTTTCCTGTAGAAAAATGCTAAATTTTCCCTTTACACAAAGGTGGTGTTTCCACTAAGCTTTCAAATTACAGACCTACTGCTATTCTAGCCACCCCCCAAAGTCCTCGAGAAATGCAGAGACCTAATTAAGTCATATTACAAACACTCTTCTCTCTTGACCACATTGCAGCATATTTTCTTTTCTGTATTCATTATGGCATCACTACCACCTTCCTTAGCATTACTGACAGTCAACATAAGAAATAAACGCGACCTATCAACAACTGCTCTTTTTCCTATCTGAAGCTTCGACAGTCTTTCACTCTTTTTCAGAGAATAAAGCTCTTTAATAACCTAGGACTCAAAAACTCATCTCTATCCTGGTTCCTTGGCTACAGATCAAACAGATTCCAAGCAGTTAAATGGCTCATAAACTTTCAACTTTTCTCCCACTTCAGCTGGTGCCCCCTAGGAATCCATGCCTGGATCCATCCTATATAATATCTTCATCACTGACCTTAGCACAGCTAAAGTGCCACCTTAGTACAAGCTCCACCTTTACCTGCTCTGCCAATAATTTTAATTCACAAAAACTCACCTAAAACAAACCTACAGCTGACTACTGCAAAAAACACACAGCTTCTACTCTCCTCCTGTTCAGTCTCCTCAATGCAGCACCACATTCGCCAACAGTCAGGCAACCCAAGTAAATAAGTTCCAACAATGTTACAACATATCAAAATTTGTTGCTAATCTCTTTCACAGAACCCACCACTGTATGGCCCTCACAGAATGGAACTACCAATCTACAAACCTAACTGTCCATCTCTTAGCAATCTCTTACAGCAAAACAGTCCATTGTGGTCTTTATGTTCTACTTAAAAGGTCTTCCTTCTCACATCTAAACCTAACACCACAATTCTAATATTAATTTCCCTTAATCATTACTTTGCCAACATAACAGTAATCCTGAAGGCCACTCCTCACAGTCCTTTACATCTCAAGTTCATTTACTTGCCTCCTGGCTCTACCTAAGCTCTGCACTTGGAAAGCTTTTTCTCTTTTTTCCTCCAATTTCCACTATCCCTTCTCCTGCCTACCTACTCCAGCAAATCTAAGCTTTCTGATTTTTATTCTCTTATGTACATCATATACTAAACGAAACTGCTCTTTTCTCCTTCTCTGTTATAATTACTCATTATTATAATTAGTGTTTTTGTAGACTATACTTCAGTAAATGTAAATATTTTCTTTTCTGAAGTACACTATTTTTCTACTTTGAAGCTTTCCCCCCTATGACTTCACTGAAAATGTGACCTGCTCACAGATGGACTTTCCTGGTAAACAAAAGCAATATCGACACAAACAGTATAATCCTCTGTAAAATCAGCATCTCCAAAGAATTTCAGAAAATTTGCACGCTTATCGTGCTACGGTTATTACCACCACATCTACATTTATCAAAATAATGCAAGTCCAGCTTCTTATTCATAATGTCAATGACTGCAACAATGTAATCAACAGTCCATCACAACCACAAATTAGCAAAATGTAATGTCCAATAAGTAACAGCAATAAATATGGAAGAGAAACCAAGAAACCACTGCTATATTTAGATATAGTAAAATGTGCCAGCAAAAGGGGGGGGGGGGGTAGAGTGAAGCTGTACTAAGTACAAGAAATAACAGAAAACCCACCGGGGGGTTAATGAAGATTTTGGTCACACCTGAAACTGAAGAAATGAGAAAAACAGAAAAATAAAATTAATAATAATCACAAGAACTGTTCCACAAAACAAACATTAGCCTGAGGCTGTTTTGCCAGCAAACTACTTCACCACAATGCTGCGACCTGGAAAAGGATTCTTACATGCCGAGGATTAGAAGTGAGAGGGGAAGAGCTTGATCTTTGTGAGCCAGATGAACTACAAGCAAAAGATCAAAAATTTCAGGTGGGAGGATAACTGAAATTATGTACCATGTAAAAAAACAGTAACCTACTATGCAGCATGTAGTTAAATTGTGGCCACCTTGGCTGCCACCATGCAAGACAGTACTCAAACCCCCTCCCTCCCAGTCTACTTCTTCACAAATTATATTTTGTTTCTAAACTAAGTCACTGGCAATCAGCATGAGTTTACAAAGACATTTTTCCAACTTGGCTTGCACAGAAAATACATTACTCTCCAATGTTTGATGTTGACCTCAGGGCCTAATGGTGGTAGTGGCATTTATTCTAAGAATATACATCTGTAAAGTGCCAAAACAGTTTCATTTATAGGACTGTGCAGCTAACAATGCTAAGTAAACGCAGCTGCCTAGTAGTGCTTACATAAAACAACAGAACTGTGTACTTACCCGTACACACTCTACAGTTCAAGTCAAACAGGTGGGCTCTGTGTTCACTGGTTGTATCTTTTAACATACTGCTGAAAATATCTAGTATTGGTACTGGAGCACTACTTTTTTCGCTAACAGTATGAGCTGGCTCTTGCTGGTCCTAGGAATAAGCAGAAAGATAATGAGGAAATTCAAAAATGTCACTTTATTCCCAACACTATTGTGATACATGTGTAGAAAGAACTACTAAAGAAAAACAAAGGCACCAGACAGTGAGCAAAGTAATTTGCTTTCCAAGACTATCAAGCTCCACGGATTACAAAGTGAGAGAACTTTTTCTCAACAATAATTAACATCCACTTAGGAAGGCGTACTTTGATCCTCATCTAACCTTCCTGAATACATTTCACATTTTTACCAAACAACTGAAAAATTAAAGCACTGCTTCTACTGCGACAAACACAGATGTGCAAATGTGGTCTATACGCCAAGGCTCTCTAAACCATGCACCAACCAGGAAGACCATCACAGCAGGGATGTGACTTGCACCTCAAACACCTCTCAGTTTCTTTTCTAAGTAGATTCATATATGAAAGTTGCATTCTTACCATAATGCTCAGTATTGTCTTGTTCAACAATTGGGTTGCCAGAACTGACCTTGGCACTTTTTCCAAGAGCTTGGATCTAGGACAAGTCATTCCCCCACCAATAATGCCCTCTGGTCCCCAGATTACCTCAGATTGACTTTGCCTTCTTACAGTTTGAATTTCCCTACCAGGAACCTAAACACAGGCTTACATGAGCACCGTATCTGACAAATATGAAATGAAGAGAAAACAGAAAAGCTGCTGTCCAACAGACAAGGCTCCTGGTCAAGTCCATGATCAGCCAGGAACCAAAGAATAACAATTCAGAATGGGGAATGGAGGGAAGGATGTTGAACTGGACAAAACTGGACAACACAGACCTGGCATTCTGGTAAAATAAGTTTTGTATTAGATGTTGTTTTTCATTTCATTCAACAACTGGAACAGATTCTCATGCTACCCAAAACCCAGGTGGTTTCAAGAAAGGATATTCCTATGAATGGAGCAGCTAAAGGATGCATGGTTTCTGGACTGTATATCCAACCTGTAGTGCATCAAAAAGGTATGAACAGCATACAAACTGGCTCCAGCAAAAATGTCATCAATGGGTACCCTACACAAAAAAGCAGAGGAGGTTGCCACCACTCTGGTAGAATGAGCCTTTTGTTTGCCAGGTAATGTCAGATCCATCTTTTCATAAACAAAGGCAACACAGCCAGAAAGCCACACAGACCGTGTTACTTTAGAAACTTCTTGACCAGTTTTGCTTTTGAGAAGACAAGATAGAGTAGATCGGACTTACCGAGTTGATGATGAATCTCTGACAAATGTAAGGTATTACTCCCCCCTTTGAGAACTTTGGGAAAAACACTGGTAGATTAATGGTTTGATTACGTTTGCTTCAGAGGCCACCTTCAGAAGAAAGTGGGGAGCTGTTCTCGATTTATTTTCATAAAGATAAACAGATATGAAGGTTTGCAAGATAAGGCTTACAACTCCTAGATCCTCCTTGCCGATGTGACTGCAACCAAACTGTGTGCGTTCCAAGAAAGAAATTTTATGTCCACTGAGGAAGGCTAGAAGGGAGCCTTAATCAGAGCTTGTAGCACGATAGTAATGCCCCAAGGGGAAACCAGATCCCTGACAAAGTTTTAGAAAGTAGATCTCTTTCAAAAAAGCCTTGAAATTTTTTTTAGAGAAGCATGGAAGTCTGACTTTGCTCCACATGAAAACTGGCAACAGCTGCTAACTGTCCTTTGTTGAAAAACTGGATCCTTTATGAAACAATTCTGCCAAGAAATCAATGGAAGATAGAACTGAAGAAAAACAAAGAAAGGGGAACCCAGCCTGCTGGGGTCAAAAGGGAAAAATAAGAATGACTTTGGCCTTGCATATCATGGCTTTCTGAAGAAACTTATCAGAGAAAATGGAAGAGCATAAAGGAAACTTGGGTGGGGGCAAATGTAGAGTATGGCATCTCTCAGACTCTGTCCCAGTGGAGGGACTACAGCAAATTAACTGCTGCACTTGTTTAGGTATGAAGAAAAAAGATTGCAGCAAGGTTGGCCTCAGTGACTGAAAATCTGCACTGCCACTGTCTAAGGGGATCACTTGTGGAGAAGGAGACACCTAATTCAGTTTGTCTGCCAAAACACTGGAAATATCTGGGATAAATGTTGCAATTAGAGAGTGATGGGAAGACACTTGCCTCACTCTCACAGCTTACTGGCACAGTGTATGTGAACAGGTTCCTCCATGCTTGTTGATATTCCAGGCAACCACCACCACCATGTTGATTGAATGACAATCACACAATCGAGGAGGGAGTCCTGAAAGGATTGCAATGTCAGGAGGACTGTATCATCTTCAAGACATTGGATGAGGAGGAATGTTCTCTGTCAACCAAGAACCTTGAACAGTCTTCCCTTCTGGGTGGGGGTGGGGTATTTAAAGGGAAGCGAACATGGTCACAGAGGCCAACAGGAACAGAAAGGAGAATTGTCAGCCCCCATTACACTACAGTGGAGATCAACCACCAACTGATGTGTTCATGGGGGGTCTATATTAGATCACCGAACGGTTTAAAAAAGAAAACTGTGATTAATCGACCCTATTTCGAATTTCCTAGAGAAAAAAAATCGCTGTTCCAACAAAAAAAAAAAACAAAAAACTTTAAACATTACATTAAGTGGGGGGCTGTGCCCCCTCACTCCCCTACTTAAATATACCAACTCCGAGACTGCACTACAGTGCCGAAAACGGCAAAGTAATGAATCAGCCAAGCAAATTCTTTCCCAGGGAAAGAATTTGCATAAAAGCCGCTTCGATATTTTGCCATTTCAGGCTTTTGAGTTCAACCAAGACGCATTCGACAGAATGCGCCTTTGGTCTTCTAATAGGGAACCGTTTCTGGCATACTGCTACTACTGCCATGCATTTGCTGAACACCCTTGGGGTTGTGGTGAGGCTCAAGGTCAGTGCTCTGAAATGAAAGTGACTGGCTTCTAGCCATTAAAAGTAGAAATCTTCTGGATTGCTTTGCTAACTTGCTTTCATCAGAATTAGTAAAGAGGTTAGCTGGAATCTATGCAGCACATCCAGTCGTTCTTCCTCGCAAGAGGTAGAACAGACTGAACCATGACCATGAGGAATTCTGTCTGCTTTTACAGATTGTGGTGGTTTAGGTCCAGGATGGGCCTTGGGTCTTTTTTTTTTTTTTTTTAAACTAAAAAGAACCCTGAATAGACTCTGAATCCTGATTAGGGTGGGGGGACCTGTTGGATGATTCTTTTTTAGCAGCTTTACTTCTTTGTTGCTAATTCCATCTGACTCTATGGAAATTTGGGAATTCTCTTCTGCAATTTTTTTTGTAGCCAGCAGCCTTGTCTAACATGCTGGAGGAAAACAAGGTAAAAAAAAAAAACTAAGGCAGTGCCTGGACAGAAAAAAAATACAGACTCAACTAGAGAGCAGCACCTAAAGCTGGTAAAATAGTAAAGATAACAGTATATGCACATAAAGACTAATACAGAACTTTTTGTTTAAACTATGGAGGATTTCCTGAAGAAATTTGGAAAAGCTTCTGAAATTGAAAGAGAAAAGCTTAATACAACTAGAAGATATCAAAACATCCAAAAAGATAAAAGTTATGTCTTATCCTATGCTTTAAAGCAGAGTCCTCACATCACACTTCCTGAAGAATAAAGCAGCAACTGAGATCTGAGGTAATCTGGGAACGAGGGGAAATTAAGGGTAGGGAAGAAGTCAGAGCACCTTAGATTCAAGCTCTTGAAAAAGCACAAAGGTTGGATTAATCAGACCAGATAACTATTGAATTGGATAAAAAAAAATCATCACATAGTGTTAGTATCTACTAGAACTACTAATGAAAAATAAACTGCACTTACATCTGAATCAGACATCGGTGGAGACTCCTCCATATTTACGTCCAAAGCATGTTCATAAGGTACAGACATCTTCCTATTGTCAAGTGAAGCTTTTCCACTAGAATCCATCAGCTTTTTGAGTTTGAGGGTAGGGGAGGAGAGATAAAGTTGCAGATGAATTCCAGATCAATGCTATGAAACATGCATGCACAATTCTTTCTTCCAACCTACAAACTAACTTGGTTTGCTTGACTGTATCTATTTGTATATAAAAAAAATCCTAATCTCAAGTACAGCTGCGAGGTACTCAACATATCAGCAGATGACCGGTTTCTAGATATCATTTGGTACTTAATAGATACTCAAGTCCTTTATAGGAGAGTATACTGAATCAAAATGTTCATGCAGTAAGTGGGTACTAACAGTATGCTAGAGGAATAAAAATACTAGTGGAGATGATGTCCTTGGCAAAAAAGGAAGCATTACATTGCACAACAGAAATACAATTCAGAACCCAACAATAGTCCAACATGAGTTTTTCAAAAAGTCAGTATCTGCCTGATGTTTGATGCCAAGAAAAAAGATATTTCTCTCAGTAAATCAAGTAGTATAACAAGAAGGAACACTGGAAGGGAGCATCTATCTCAGAAACAGAAAAGGAAAGAAAAACTCATTTAATTCATTATTTCCCTGGTCTCTCCTTACATAAAGCAGCTACAGTCCAATCCAAATGATCAGACAATAGTTACAGTTTTAAACTGCAGAAATATCTCATTCTCCTGCTCAGCAATACTACAATCTTACATTTTATTACATGACTCCTACATTTCATCAGAATCAGAAAATAAATTAGAAGAAACTACTCAAAAACAATTCTGTAAGAAAAAAAAAAGTTCTCTTAAAAATTTAGAAAACTTGCTGTAATTGGGACCAAATGTAAGACTAGAATTACTTCTATCCACAAGCCTCAGTTAAGCCACATTTTTAAATGGTCTCTGAGGAAATAGAGTTCTTAACAGATATTTTGACAGCACACTGGTACTACTATGTATCTGCAGGATTGACTGAAGGAAGGCATATGACCTACCAGTCACACTTCCAGTGCTATGGTGATGTCCCCTGTGAGCACAGCTCATTTTGGTCCGATATATGGTTTATATGTGGAAATGTTTAAGCCATTTTTTTTCTTTTTTATGAAGAAAAGCAGTATGACGTACACCCTCATTAGGGGAGGGGCCAGCTCAATCTTTGGTTTGTAAAGTCCACAAGCAGTGTTATACCTGCTTACTTTTTTTTTTTTTTTTAAGAGCACAGCTTGGACAAGTACTAATGTGGCTCTTAAAAGGACTGTAGCGATGAAGAAACACCCTAAGCCACCAGTCCATGGAGAGCGACTTGACATATTAACTTATTTTTATCAGGTTTATCTTACTGGGAAGAAAAGCCACTTTTCAGTAAAAGCCCAGAGAGAAAAGCTCCAAACCATGAGAATACAAACACATACAGTGATGCTCTAATGCAGAGTTCAAAGGAAAACACAAGAGAAACAGACAGCATGCAATAATGGTCTATTATGTAGGAAAATAATCAAATAGAGCACGAAGGATAAACACACAGAGTAATGGAAGTGGAAAGAAACCTAAAAATCTTTGACAGTGGTATTTAGTTTATCCAACATTAAAATAGTGCAACTTGATCTTGCAGTTAGAAGAAAAGGAGGAAAAACTATGGGAAAGGGAGAGATGAGAAGGAAAAGTGAAACTTGGGCAAAATGGAGGAAAAGGGAGAAATTTATGGAGAAATAGAGGCAAGTCAGCATAGCTGTGCAAGCTTATGGTTTGAACTTAAGGAGTCAATAAACCCGATGTCTTTTAAACATGGTAGTAGCAGGAAAGTTCTATATTATCCTGGTGAGGTACAAGAGACCAGCCGTGAGTCAGAAATGTGTTTAATTTGGGTTTGAAGCCTTTTAATGTCTACTTCTTGTTCAAAAGCTTGGTGACATTAAATGAAACCAACAGCATGTTCTGCAGCACTGTTCGACTTTGTGGTGGCCAGCAGTAGTTTTTCACTAAAGTATAGCTGCATGATGAATACTGCTGAAGGATTATTTTTATAATATTTTTTTTTACTGAGGTGCAATTAACAGGGCTGTAGATAAAATTATGGACCGTTACTAGATCAGTGTAGAACAGGTGTTGCAGTAATCACTACAGCTACTTTAAGGAGAGACAGTAGCGAGTCCAATATGAGAGGTTTGTACCGAATTTGATACTTTGTCATAGCATACCTCTAACTTTGTTTGCTGAGTGATTTGCAAGTTTGTAAATAGGACTGATACATATAGGTGTCTGGGATGGAGGTACAACGGGGCAATGGTTTCGCTTGTTGCACCAGTAGCTATGGCTTTGACCATTACACAAGACCAATTTTTGGTGCTTTTTTGATGACTTTATGTACCAATAAAGCACAGTTGTGTACACTTACCATAAATGTAGATCTTAGAGTGTATTCACTATTGCAGTCATTAAATTTGGGGCAATCTGCTTGCAGAGGTTGCCCTCAGTCAGCCTGATTAACAAAAGTCTTGGGGGTCCTGCGTCGGTTGCTGTCCCTTCTATGACATCAGGGGTATAAAACATGCAGCCAACGCCATTACATCAGTTTTTCTGGGAGCAAAATAAAACTAAAAAACCCAAAAATATACCTCCAACCAAAAGCAAATACATCAAAAAGGCTTTTAAGCATAGTAAAAGAAAGCAGAGGTGTAGTAAGAGACAAACAGGGGGCAGGATTGCAACAGTGAATACACTCAACATCTACATTTATAGTAAGCGTACACAACTGTACTATGTTCATGTTTCACTGTTGCAGTCATTACATTTGGGTAGATTCCCAAAGCTATGGATGGGAGGATGGATTTATATAGCATTAGGACCAGCTATAAGGCCCTGCAAAACAGCAGTGCCAAAGCCAGCACTACATTTAGAGAAAATTTGTAAGTGATAATGCTTGGTGAAAGTATGAACTGAACTCCATGTAGCAGCAACTAGAATACCCCTGGTAGGAACACCTCTGTGAAAGTCTGCAGAAGTAGATGCAGCCCTGGTGGAATGAGATCTGATCCCCTGGGGGATAGGTTTTCCATGGTGCTTATAGCAGAAATGAATGCAATGGATTATCCATTTAGAAATGGTTTGTTTTGAAACAACCTCCCCTCTGCCCCTGCAGCAAATGCTACCAGCAGTTGTTCAGATTTTCTTCAAGATTTAGTCCTGTCCAAGTAGAATCTAAGTTGTCTGTGCACATCCAATGAATGCAGAATCCGTTCCCCCTTGTTCTGTGGATTGGGAAAGACAGTTGGTAAATGAATGGACTGATTAAGAGCCACACTGGATACTACCTTGGGCATGAAGGATGGATTGGTCCTGAGTGACATCCTGTCCGCATTTAAGATGATGAAAGGCTCCACTGCCTTAAGGGCCTGTAATTCAGATATCCTTCTAGCTGAAGTGATTGCTAAAAGGAAGGCTGTTTTCCAAGAAAGAAATTTTAAGTCTGCAGAAGAAGCTGGCTCGAAAGGAGGTAAAGTGAGTTTCTCCAATACAAAGTTAAGGTCCCAGGCAGGGGGTGGTGCTCTCCTGGGTGGTCTCAAGATTTTGGCCCCTCTGAGGTACTGCCTGAGCAGAGGATGAGAGAAGAGAGGAGGATCTGTGCTGTAATGAGCTGAAATGGCTGAGGCGTGGATTTTAATACAGGAAAAACACAGGCCCTTCTGAAGCATCTCAGTTAAGAATTGCAAAATCTGACGTAAATTGGGCGCTGCTGTGCTCATCCCTTGAGACAGATTCCAAGCACAGAATCTTTTCCATTTGTCAGCATAACATTTTCTAGTACAAGGTCTTCTCACCTCCAAGACAGCATCCCTCAGCAAACCTGTGATGGATGTCAAGGGTGAATGTAAGTGATTAGCCAAGCTGCAAGATTCAATGTTGGTAGCTGAAGGTGCAGAATTTGGTTCTCCTGCTGAGACAGTAAGGAAGGTGTCTGAGACAGATGCCATGGAGAAATTTGTGACACTGTGCAGGAGTGGGTACAGTGTTGGCATGTCCAGTCTGGAGCAATCAAAATCATTTTTGGTTTGTCCTATTTGACTTTTAGCAGAACTTTGGAGAGCAGAGGCAGAAGGGGAAGGCGTAGACTGATAGGTGTTTTTCCAGCTGAAGGAAAGAGCATCCAATTTCCAGGCTTTTTTGTGAGGAGTTCTTGTGCAAAATTTATCCAACTGGTAGTTCTGGGGGGAGGAAAATAGATCGGTCTGGGCTCCCCCATTTGCTTGTCAACATGTTGAAAATCCATGGTTCCAGTTTCCATTTGTGTAGGTCCATGAGATTTCTGCTTAGTTCGTCTGCTAGAATATTCAGTCTTCCTGGCAGGAATTGA